>NC_034192.2:5531841-5829341 GCF_002021735.2 Oncorhynchus kisutch | reverse complement strand
ACAGAGACCCAGACAGTGTGTGACCTAATCTGGCCCTGGCGTCTCTCTGAGTCACACAGGAAGGAGAAGGGCCAGAGTTCCTCAGAGCAGTCTATTCCAATGCCTTACCAGGGGGAATCGTCTGTTCGTTTCGATTTCCTTGTTCTTCGTAAGATTATCACACAATCACCCACGCACAAACACAGAGGGCAGCTTTGAGGTCAGTTACGAGCCAGTATGACTCTTGTAGAGGCTTCATTAGGATCCCATTAAAACATTCCAGATCTCTACATCAACATTCCATAACTCTACCTACATTTTCTGTTCCGGAACCATGTGGGAAGGTAGAGGTCAGATTGGGGTGACGTCTGGGACAGAGACAGGAAGTGGCACAGGAAGTGTAGAATGAACACAACGTCAGGGGGAAATGAAACAATGGCAGTCTTTGCGATAAACACCACTCGTACGCGCACACACCAGATGAACTATAGCCCACGGTCTCTCTATGCAAAGTCAATATTAATAAACTGGACAATCTTATCTTTCAGAGTAATTGGATTATCAACTCAAAAGAAATGGACTATCAAGCGAGACCACTAGTGCCATTTAGATAAGATGTTGCGGCAAAGGAGAGAGTGTGTATTTATAAAGAGCGAACACACTGCAGGTAGTTCAGCTCTCAGAGGGATGAGACTTCTGTCTGATTAATTCAGAAAGCAGCAGAAAAGGAGAGGGAGAGAGAGAGCGGCGCAAGGAACTAAACAGTGACTTGGTTTTGCAGTTGAGACCAGTGGAAAAGCTGTATTAGAGTTCCATGTCTGGAGAACTTCTGATTAGTGCTCTGATCATTGTGAGTTATATGAGCAGACTGTGTGTGTTTGCGTGCGTGTGTGTGTGCGTGTGTGTGTGCGTGCGTGTGTGTGTGCTTGTGTGCGTGTGCAGCATGCATCGGTGTTTGTTCTAAAGCTATTCCCCCTGGGCACACATGGTGCTCCAAGCCAAATCAATGCAGCCAAACACCAATTTAGACCAAATGAACGTTCCATTCCTCATTATAAATCAAACACATTTGAACTAATCAACAGGCCTACATAGGTGATAATGGAATAGAAGTGGATTAGTTAAATGGTCTGAGCAAAGCAGCGAGATCTGTCCCCAATCCCTGTACCCTCTACCTCTCTGACCTTATTTATAATACTAATAATAATAATAATTTGGTGGGGGCTTATATTTGTCCTATTTCATGTACAAGTGTTTATTATACGCGTGTGTGAATTGGAAATGTGTTTTTTTGCATATCCTAAGTCCCCCTGGGAAACCCTCGGAGAGTGGGGTCATGGCCAGGGTCTGCCAGTGACCCTGGAGCAATTAGGGTTAAGTGCCTTGCTCAAGGACACATCGACAGATTTTTTACCTCGTCGGCTCTGGGATTCTAACTAGTCACTAGGATACCTGCCGCCTCAAGAAGTCCATTTTGTGTTTATAGTACGGAAAAAGATGGAAGCAATATGGTTGAAGCTCCCATAAACCCATTTGAAGGCTTGTTGCTTACCTGGTTTCTTCAGATCTGCCAACAGTGAAGGGGCTAGGTGGGGCCAGGCTAGGGGCTGTTTTCAGCCTGTGTTGAGAGTGACAAGGTAAAGAAGAAATGATGACTTCTCTCCTGGTGGAATTGTACTGTCTCTGGCTGCAGTATTTCTGATACGCAACATGTAAATAACTTATTAATGATTCCCCCCCACCAAATGTATCAACATATTCTCCCTTCTCCAATTGACTCCGTATCTAATGGATGAATTACTCCAGAGCCAGATTCCATCGGATCCCATCTTGGCACTCATGCCACCCCTCTCTGTGCCCACCGTGCCCTCTGTGCCAGGTGATGTTCTCTCCCTCCAAGCTGATTCATTCAGTCTTGGAACGTCTACCTGTAACCGGCCCGGTCGTTGTGGCCATTAACGGCTGTGTGACTCTCTCTTTCTATTGGCAACCAGAGGAGCTGCTCTCATTCTGCCAGCCCAGTCTTACCGGGACACATCTGACTCCACAGGCACTTTGGGATTTTAGGGTATCAATGCAGGGTGTGTGTGTTACTCACACTTTTAAGCAGTACCTTCACACATTCATTCAGTGTATGAAGATACAATCCGATCGTCATTATCTGTCGGCCTCAAATCAATTAACACTAATACATTTTATTTGATATATTCCCACCTTGGCTACCATTTTAATATACTGTGTGTGTGTGTGTGTGTGTTAACTGACATCCACCTGTATACAGTGTGTGCAGTTCAGGGCAATCCTTATTTTCTTTCTGCCTAACAGTATAACTTTAGACCGTCCCCTCGCCCATACCCAGGCGCGAACCAGGGACCCTCTACACACATCAACTACAGTCACCCACGAAGCATCGTTACCCATCGCTCCACAAAAGCCGCGGCCCTTGCAGAGCAAGGGGAACTACTACTTCAAGGTCTCAGAGCAAGTGATGTCACCGATTGAAACGCTATTTAGCACGCACCGCTAACTAAGCTAGCCGTTTCACATCCGTTACACTCACCCCCCTTTTGACCTCCTCCTTTTTTCCGCAGCAACCAGTGATCCGGGTCAACACCATCAATGTAACAGTATAACTTTAGACCGTCCCCTCGCCCATACCCGGGCGCGAACCAGGGACCCTCTGCACACATCAACAACAGTCACCCACGAAGCATCGTTACCCATCGCTCCACAAAAGCCGCGGCCCTTGCAGAGCAAGGGGAACTATTTTTATTTTATTTTAAAATTGTATTTATTTTTTATTTTACTTATTTATTTATTTTAATAACAAATCAATACATAAAGCACATGAGGGAACACAAGCATACATAGATTACAAACAACAGACAATCGAGCTAGGGGCGGGGCTGGGGGCGGGGCTAGGGGGTACAATATCACATTACAATTACACAAGGACCTTAAGGGACATGCATATACTTACAATTCTAACAGCTTTTTTGTTAGTAGAGCATTTAACCGTCTTAAAATACAGTTCAATTTCTTTTTGTAGGGTACGATAATTTGGTTTTCTGTTTGTAAATTTACATTTGTGTATATGAAATTTGGCCAAAAGAATAATGAAATTAATTACATAAAAATGATTCCGCTTATTTCTATTGTATGTAAAGAATCCAAACAGTACATCTCTCCACAATAGTGTAAAATCTTCATAAATGTGTTCAATTATAAACCTACTGATGTCTTGCCACAGTTTTCTTACATGCATACAAATGCCAAAAAAGATGCAAAACTGTTTCTGGGTGGTCATTACAAAAGGAGCAATTTGAGTTGATGTTTTCCTTAAACTTCTTCATATAGTGGTTGGCAGGATAATATTTATGAATCATTTTAAAGCAAACTTCCTTAATTTTGTTAACAAGTAGGTATGTGTGTGGCAACATCCAAACTTTTTTCCAACAGATATTATCAATAAATCCATTCTAATAAGGCATGACATAAGGTATAGATACAACATCCTGCTGAAACAAGGATCGTATCGCTCTGTTGTTGAATGGACCAAAAGAGAAACAAATCTTTCCTACTGATGAGTCAACAGGGTCAATAGAAGGTAGGCTCTGAGGGTCAGGTCTTGACATGTTCCTGAATAACATAGCAACACCTGAGGGAATGGCATCTAAAACAATTGCAAAATATTTAGGTGTTACAGGGACCGTGTAAAGTGATAAGAATTCTTTATAACTGAGTAAAAGACCCTCTGCATTTACCAGTTGGCTCACCAATAGGATATTATTTCGGAACCAATATTCTAAAAACAGAGAGGTATTTTTATACAATATATCCCGATTATTCCATATATAATATATGTGTGGAGAAAAATTGTGTTTATAAATTAAGGACCATGACAAGAAAACCTGCCAATGAAAAGCAGAGAGTTTCACTGGAACTTTGTCAATATTATAATTGCAAAACAACATGAAGTTAAGGCCACCAAAAGTAGAGAAGATATGATGAGGAATAAAATTCCAGATAGAAGTGGGTCTTCTTAGGAATTGTTTTATCCAATTGATCTTAAAAGTATTATTTAAAGTAGTAAAGTCCAGAAAATTCAGCCCACCATTCTCATAAGTGTTCATTACAACAGTTTTCCTAATGTAATGGGTACGGTTTCTCCAAAGAAAGTTGAAAAGCATCTGGTCTATCTCCTTGCTTGTTTTACAGGCAAGATATAAAGATAGAGCACCATATGTTAGTCTAGAGATACCTTCAGCCTTGGTTATTAGGACTCTACCTTTTAAAGATAAGTCCCTCTGTAGCCATTGATTTAGCTTCTTCTGGGTTTTTTAATAAGAGGGTTAAAATTTAGTAAGCCTCTAGACTTCTGATCCTTTGTAATGGTTATGCCTAAATATGTAAGTTCTTCTTTTACTGGAATACCATAATATGAAGGTGTCACACAATCTTTGACAGCTAAGAGTTCACATTTATTAATGTTAAGGCATAGACCAGACGCTTTGGAAAAGGATTGTATCACATTGATCGATATGGGAATTTGGTTAGCGTCTTTCAGAAAAAGTGTAGTATCGTCAGCCAGCTGGCTTATAATAATTTCTTTACCAGCTATGGAAATACCTTGTACAGGACTATTATTTAAAGCATTTTCAAGAAGTTGGGTGATTAATAAAAACAGGTACGGAGAGATAGGACAACCTTGCCTAATTCCTCTCTTTAACTCAAATCTAGGTGAGGTGCCATATTTCAATTTGATAGAGCTGTTACCGTTTGCATAGAGAGTCTTAATAGCCTTACAGAAAAAATCCCCAAAGCCAAGTCTCTCAAGGGAGTGGAAGAGAAACTGATGCTCTACTGTGTCAAATGCTTTATAAAAATCTAAAAATAATATGAAGCTATCCTCAGTTATTAGGTCTGAGTAGTCAAGTACGTCTAATACTAGTCTGACATTGTTAGAAATATGTCTGTTCCTCATGAAGCCAGACTGTGTTTCATCAATGATTGCATCCAGGACTTCCTTAATTATTTTTGCAAGTAGTGAGGCTAATATCTTATAGTCATTATTAAGAAGACAAATTGGACGCCAGTTATCGATGAGCAGCACTTCTTTTTTAGGTTTAGGTATCAGTGTTATTAAACCCTGACTCATTGAGGAGGGAGAACATTGTTTTTAATACTCTGTAAAAAGACTTCAAATAGGAAGGGAGCTACTTGTTCAGAAAATAATTTGTAAAATTCTGATGTAATTCCATCAAACCCTGGTGATTTATTGTTCTTTAGATGTTTGATATACTCTATAATCTCTTCAACTTTGATGGGTTCATCACACTGTTTAGATTCTATATCACTGATAGAGTGATATAGAAGTGAGTTAAAAAACATATCTCTGGATTCCTGACAGTACGTAGAGCTATACAATTTTCTGTAAAAATTGCTACAGTATTTAGCAATGAATTTTTGGTCATCTGTAATAACACCATCAATGTTTAACTTATGGATAGTGTTATTTTTAGAGTGAAATTTCTCAAGTCTAAAGAAATAGGATGAATTCTGTTCTCCCTCCTCAATCCATTTTTTCCTAGATCTAATAAAGGCTCCTTCTGCTTTTAATTGATATATATTATCCAGTTTATTTTGTAACTCAATTAGTTCCATCTTCTCCTCCCCCGAGAGGTCGGCTGGGGACCTCTGAGAAAGGGAAGTTATCTTAATGATCACCTTTTCCTCCTCAGCTCTTCTGGTCTTAGCAAGAAGAGCTGAGGAGGAAAAGGTGATCATTAAGAAAAGGGGAACTACTATTTCAAGGTCTCAGAGCAAGTGACGTCACCGATTGAAACGCTATTTAGCGCGCACCGCTAACTAAGCTAGCCGGTTCACATCCGTTACACATACACTTAGGTTGGAGTCAATAAAACTTGTTTTTCAACCACACTACAAATTTCTTGTGAACAAACAATAGTTTTGGCAAGTCAGTTAGGACATCTACTTTGTGCATGACACAAGTAATTTTTCCAACAATTGTTCACAGCCAGATTATTTCACTTATAATTCACTGTATCACAATTCCAGTGGGTCAGAAGTTTACATACACTAAGTTGACTGTGACTTTAAACAGCCTGGAAAATTCCAGAAAATGATGTCATGGCTTTAGAAGCTTCTAATAGGCTAATTGACATAATTTGAGTCAATTAGAGGTGTACCTGTGGATGAATTTGCAACTGCACATAGGGACAAAGATCGTAATTTTTTGAGAAATGCCCTCTGGTCTGATGAAACAAAAATATAACTGTTTGGCCATAATGACCATCTTTATGTTTGGAGGAAAAAGGGGGAGGCTTGCAAGCCAAAGAACACCATCCCAAATGTGAAGCACGGGGGTGGCAGCATCATGTTTTGGGGGTGCTTTGCTGCAGAAGGGACTGGTGCACTTCACAAACTAGATGGCATCACGAGGAAGGGAAATGATGTGGATATAGTGAAGCAACATCTCAAGACATCAGGAAGTTAAAGTTTGGTTGCAAATGGGGTCTTCCAAATGGACAATGACCCCAAGCATACTTCCAAAGTTGTGGAAAAATAGCTTAAGGACAACAAAGTCAAGGTATTGGAGTGGCCATCACAAAGCCCTGACCTCAATCCTATAGGAAATGTGTGGGTAGAACTGAAAAAGCATGTGCTAGCAAGGAGGCACACAAACCTGACTCAGTTACACCAGCTATGTCAGGAGGAATGGGCCAAAATTAACCCAACTTATGGTGGGAAGCTTGTGGAAGGCTACCCGAAACGTTTGACTCAAGTTAAACAATTTAAAGGCAATGTTAGCAAATACTAATTGAGTGTATGTAAATTTCTGACTCACTGGGAATGTGATGAAAGAAATAAAAGCTGAAACAAATAATTCTCTCTACTATTATTCTGACATTTCACATTCTTAAAATAAAGTGGTGATCCTAACTTACCTAAAACAGGGAATTTTTACTATGATTAGGAGTTGTGAAAAACGGAGTTTAAATGTATTTGGCTAAAGTGTATGTAAACTTCAGACTTCAACTGTATGTGTGTGTTTGCTTACTGATCAGGTATGATATAGCTGGTTTACCTTGTGAAGGCGACGTGGGGGTCTGAAAGGTGGGAGACTGCATATGAATAAGCTGAGGATTAAATGTCCTGTTCCGTTTATGGACAGTAAAATAACAACAACCTCCTGGGCCTGGGTCACATGACACAGCTACTGGACTCATCTGCTAGCCAGCAGTACTGTGGGCTGCCAACTGTGTCTTTAAAAATGGATGACACAATAAAAGAGATATCCTTATTGAATTATTTATGTGGACCTTTATCCTTGGAGACAAGGGTGGGATATCCACTACCTCTTCCAAAGGGTGACATGCTTAGGCCAAGGCTACCTCGCTGTAGAAATTCTCTATTTTTATCAGCTGTCTTACCAAGCCGATCTCCGTAGCACACATGCATGCAGTGAAGCACCTACATGGGGCGCTGTTGAGGCTTCTGTGGAAAGATGTGGCAGTATTGTTATTTACATTTTTTTACATGGCGGAACACAAGTATATATAAATAATATACAAAGAACATTTGGGCTAGGGGGCGGGGCTAGGGGGCGGGGCTAGGGGGTACAATATCACATTACACAAGGACCTTAAGAAACATACATACACTTATAATTCTAACAGCTTTTTTGTTAGTAGAGTATTTAATTGTCATAAAATAAAGTTCAATTAATTTTTTAAGGTAAGAAATGTGGTATTTTGTTTGTAAATTTACATTTGTGACTATGAAATTTGGGATAAAGAATAATGAAATGAATTACATACAATTGTTCAACTTATTTCTATCATAGGTAAAGAATCCAAGCAGTACATCTCTCCACAATAGTGTAAAATCTTTGTAAATTTGTTCAAATATAAATCTACTGATGTCTTGCCACAGTTTTACATGACTTACATGAATACATTGCCAAAAAAAGATGCAACGCCGTTTCTGGGTGGTCATTACAAAAGGTACAATCTGAGTTTTTTTTTTTTTACTTCTTCATATAGAAGTTGGCAGGATAATATTGATGAATAATTGTCCTTAATTTTGTTAACAAGTAGGTATGTGTGTGGCAACATCCAACCTTTTCCCCCACAGATATTATCAATAAAACCGTTCCAATAAGGCATGACATATTACAACATCCTGCTGAAACAAGGTTCGTATCGCTCTGTTGCTGAATGGACCAGAAGAGAAACAAATCTCAAGTCAACAGGTCAACAGGGTTAATGGAAGGTAGGTTCTGAGGGTCAGGTCTTGGCGCGTTCCTGAATAATAATGAATAATAACTGGCATCTAAAACTATTTCAAAATCTTTAGGTGTTACAGGGACCGTGTAAAGTTATAAGAATTCCTTATAACTAAGAAAAAATACCCTCTGCATTTACCAGTTGGCTCGCCAATAGGATATTATTTCGGAACCAATACTCTAAAAACAAAGACGTGCCAGTCACAGACAGGTGCAGCGCGCTGATGATATCAGTTATCAGGGAGGTCATGAGGCGCGGCCACGGTGTCTTGGACTGTGCTAAATAGACATTTCGCACTCGGTGGAAAATGACCCCGAACTTCATCGTATCTAGTGCTATATTCATTCGACTTGCCATTAGTAAAATGTTATGTCGTCCCATGGGCAGCAACATGTGTATGGGGAGACTGACATTTGAGGCCTTCTCTCCATTTCTAGGCTATTTACTATATATTCGTATTTCTAATCGTGGATGGTTGTTCATTTCAAAATAGGCAACACACTCACCTAGCTCAACTCTGGCTACAGTTACAAATATAGATTTTAGATAAATGACTGTGAGGTTCATTCATCGTGATAACGGGTTAATTATATGGGCAAATCATAATTGTGTCGGTTAAATATATAAATTAATTTAGTAGTGGGAGGAGTCTAGTGGCTTCGCACTCGGTCCTGTGCTTCGGAAGCAGATTACCTCCAGAAGACCCTGATCACCCGTAGTGAGTGACAGTGATGAGTGACAGCTCTCGGACGGGGACGACGTGAGCACGATGGACAGTTTGTAACTTTGCCTTTGTAGGGGAACGTCAAGTCCACATTCACGGACCAAACTACGGGACTATGCCCAGTGCCGATACCGTTGTGGATAAAAGTTTATCAGAAGTAGAGAGATATAACATCTGCGGCGAAATGGTAAATATGCCTTCCTGGTCACATCGTCTGCGGAATGACAGTGACTTGCTGTAACGTATCTGACTGCGTCTGTAGAGCTAGCCAACATTTGTCACGTTTGATATTCGGTAGTATACTAGCACTTCTTCGTGGCGGTTGTAGTGTACAATATCGGTAATATGTATAATCTATGTTGTTAGCGAGAGTAGCAACAACCAGTTGTCTCTATGCGAATTATCCCAACTAACCGTAGCTAACAAAGTATTTGGGCCATAGTTTATCCGTGACTGAGTCGAGTTCGGAACCGTTCCATCGTGCAGCGCAGTCCCAAGTGTTGGGGCGACTTGATTTGGAAATTATGTGCACCGTATCCATTACATCATGTGAGACGTTGTAGTTAATTGCAACAGGACATGTTTAGGAATCTACTTTAGGAATAATTTCAGATCATTCCATAGTTAGACAGGCTGTTTGTAAATTGTGGTCATTTATTGCTTTAGATTTTTTTGGTATCTAGCCAACACATGTCTAACTGAATTTGTTATTTATACACTCAGTGTTTGTATCTGTTGTTTTGACAGCCAGGTATAAACCGGTTAGTCAATGATTTGTACTGCTGGGCAGGTGTTTCATTGACGGCAACAGCAGCTCTTTTCACAAAACACAACTTTGCGTACGACCTCTGTCAAGTGCTCGTCCATGAACACAACAACTGTTGAACAAATTTACGAAGTAGATTCTATTCATTCGTTTTCTTTACCTTAGCGGTTTTGTCGGGAGCAAATGTGCAGCCAGATGTTTGTGGTGGACGTGGCCCCTAAACTCTTTGCTTTATACGGTCATTCCCACTCCATACCATGACCCATTTAGGGGATAGGCTATGCAAAACTAAATCGAGCTATTTATCCTAGTATACGACAAACCACCCCCTCAATTAATGTGTGAAAATGTAAAGAAGTATATGTAGTCAGGGGTCTAGCTGGTATTTAGCTATATATCCCTTATAGAGGGTAGGCATAGGGGAAAGGATGCAGATTTTGTGATGGAGAGTCAAGGGGAAGGCAGGGGGATGGCACTGGCATATTCTATCTGACAGTGGAAACACTTGGTCGGTAACGGTCACTGGAGTGGAAAGGAGCGTTTGGGGGCTCTCGCCAGCCATCCATACGTTAATTTGCGTGGCTGGAGAGTGGCGGCTTGTCCGTGAGTCAACTGGGACGGGATAACCCTGGCTGGAACAGACTACGGAGCAGGGAGAGGAGATGCTGAGAGACAGAACATACTCTTTTCACTCTCCCTAGTACACATGCCCCATATTTTCATTACAGGATAGTTGTTTTTCAGTTTAAAGGAATGTGGCCTAGATTTAACATCCGCATCTAGCATTTACATTTATGGAAGACAAATCCATATGTTGTTGTTATCACTGGTGATGATGACCACACACACACACACACACACGCTGTAGCCAGCTGCACTCGTCAGTGTGTGTCCATTTGGCATCTGTCATATAAAAACGGTGCCCCTCTCCTCTCTGCCCTGCCACCATCCCCACTCATTTATATTTAACTACACACACTGACTGAAGCTGGCACATTTCACTGAATATAAATTGATTTCAGAGAGAGAAAGCTTTCAAACCCTTTACATCAACAGAGATGCTAGAATTGTAATCTGACAAACAGGCAGACGGACAGAGAGACAGACATGCAGACATTGTGATCGATGGAGGGTGTTATTAAGGTTGAATGTTATTTATTCATTAGTGCCTTGCTAGTCTTTCCATCTTAATTACTGAATACACAAAGGTCAGCTCCACCCTGTGTGTATGGTGTAGTGTCGCATAGTGTGTGTGTGTATGGTGAAGTGTCGCATAGTGTGTGTGTGTATATGTATGTAGTGTATATATATGTAGTATAGTGCCGCATGTGTGCCTAATCTATCAGAAGTTTATGGGGAGAATATGCTGTTTCTGTCCTTTCTCCTCTGTTTAACTAGAGAAGGTTTTCCTGCCTTGCTGAGAAAGAGAGGGAGACTTGTAGAAAGAGCAAAGAAGGGATGGGTTGTCTTTTCCTTTCACAACTCCCTGGAAGTCTGCCCTCGGGCAGAGTAAGTTTCTTAAGGCTGTGTTTTTCCCAGCCTGCTCCACTCAAGTACAGACTGGACTTTTACTGCCTGAGGTCTTATTCCAACGAGACACAGGAATAAAAAGAATGTACGGATGGGTTGTGTGTGTGTGGTATGCGTGTATGTGTGTCAGTGAGCGAGTGTATGTGTGAGTTTGTGTGTGTGTTGCTGAGCTGTTTTTGGCAGTGTAGTAACAGGCCATTAAATAGTGTGTTGTGAGCGCAATTTACTGTGGCCCCGGGGCCAGTGCATCGGAGAGAGAAGTGGCTGGTGGCACATTCCAAAGGTGTTAATGGCCGCTTGGTCTTCAGAAATGAGGAAATATCAAGCTAGTTGGATTGACTGCGTTCTGTTATCCTTTTCTATGGTGCCAAAAGTGAGAAAAGGATGGATTGAGGATATATTGGAGATAACAGCCAGCCATTAGAAATATTTAAACTCTCAGAATGCAGGGAAACCAGGCATCATCTTTATAGCAGATTTTGAGAAAGCCTTCAATAAAAGTACGGCTTGAATTTATTTATAAGAGCCTGGATTATTTCAACTTTAGAGAATCGCTTGTAAAATGTAGTATAAAAGTAATGTATAACACTCCTTTATGTAACATTATAAATAATGGTTATTTCTCTGAAAATGTTTTTGTTGTTAGGTGTAAAACAGGGTTGCCCTCTTTCACCATACTTGTTCGCTATGGCCATTGAATTGTTAATTATAAAAATCAGATCCAATGATAAAATGAAAGGGTTAAAAATTAATGGATTAGAAACAAAGGTATCAATATATGCTGATGATTCAAGTTTTTTTTTTGAGTCCACAATCTTCAACCCTGAACAGTCTTATTGAGGACCTGGATAATGTCTCCAGTTTATCTGATTTAAAACCCAACTACTAAGTGTACTTACTATATTACGGATTGGGTCTCTAAAAGTCACAAACTTTAAATTGCGATGTGGTCTTCCAATTACTTGATGGTGCTGTTGATGTTCTTGGGGTATACATTACAGGAAAGTTTAATGATCTTGCAACTCAATTTTGATAGAAAACAGATAGGACCTTGAAACCATGGAAAGGGAAACACCTGTCAGTCTATGAGAAAATTACACTGATTAATTCTCTAGTGATATCACAGTTGACATAGCTATTCATGACTCTACCAACTCCAGGATAATGCTTTTTCAAGTTATATGAGCAAAACATTTCATTTAATTTAGAATGGAAAAACAAGTTAAGGTTAAACTGGTATATTTATATAATGAATTTGAGTTTGGATGGCTAAAATGATTAAATATCAAGGCATTAAACCTCTCTCTTAAAGATTTTATTATACGGAAACAATATCTAAATCCAAACAGGGTTTTCCAGTAAGCTGCTAAAAGAGGCACATCCAATGTTTAAAAGGGGTCTCTGTGCTGTTATACAAATTAAAACTCAATTTCCGATGGATTGACAATGGAACCGTGTTTAAAGTATCTTTTATTTTTAAATGAAGTTATAGAGTTGGCTACAATTCAAATTTTATCCTCCAGAAGAGGCAGAATATATATTACAGCAAATAATATGGTATAACTCCAATGTACTGATGGAGGATGAACCAATTTTCTTGGAGAGAATGTTTAAGGAAGGTACCCTGTTTATGAATGACATTGTAAACAACGACGGTAGAATTATGTCATACAACAAATTAATCCAGGTGAATGGAGATGTCTGCTCAATACAAAATTATAACCAACTCATCGCAGCTCTGCCACAAAAAATGGAAGAGGAAATTACTTGAAAGAGAAAGGAATGAATTATACTGAACAAAAATATAAATGCAACAATTTCATTTTTTTTTACTGAGTTACAGTTCATATAAGGAAATAAGTCAATTTAAATAAACAAATTAGGCCCAAATTGATGGATTTTACATGACTGGGCAGGGGTGCAGCCATGGGTGGGCCAGGGAAGGCATAGGCCCACCCACCAGGGAGCCAGGCCCAGCCAATCATAATGAGTTTTTCCCCACAAAAGTTTTTTTTTTTACAGACTGAAATACTCCTCAGTTTCATCAGCTGTCGAGGTGGCTGGTCTCAGACGATCCCGCAGGTGAAGAAGCAGGATGTGGAGGTCCTGGGCTGGTGTGGTTACACGTGGTCTGCTGTTGTGAAGCCGGTTGGACGTACTGCCAATTTCTCTAAAATGCCATTGGGAGGTGGCTTATGTTAGAGAAATTAACATTAAATTCTCTGGCAACAGCTCTGATGGACATTCCTACAGTCAGCATGCCAATTGCATTCTCCCTCAACTTGAGACATCTGTGGCATTGTGTTGTGGAGAAATGCTCACTAACAGGGATGTAAACAAATTTGTGCACAACATTTGAGAGAAATTTGCTTTTTGTGCGTATGGCCATTTTCTGGGATCTTTAACTTCTTCTTTAACTTCAACACTTTACATGTTACGTTTTATATTTTTGTTCAGTATAATTTGTCTGCCACTAATAAAATCCTAAATGGCTTAAAAATACTATATAAATCGTGAAATGTATCAGTTTCACAGTCAAGAGGGTTGACAACTATGCCACATAAAATTCAAGATAGTTGTGAACAGATTTCCGATGTCCCAATACCATGGCATCGGGATTATGAACTGATATACAGTACAAAACAACAATTGATGCATTAATTAGTTATTTTCAATTTAAGCTATTATATTAAATTCTCGCTACAAACAGAATGCTCAGTATATGGGGTATTCAACAGTCAGACCGGTGCAGACTCTGCCATGCGGAAACAGAATTAGTAGAGCATCTCTCTTGGTACTGTCCATCGTTGGCTTGTTTTTGGAGTCGGGTCGAGGAATGGTTGTTATGCCATAATGTCAGGGTGCTGCTGTCAGTCAATAGGAAATAATATTGTGCTCTTGGGTAAAATGTACATTTATGGGGCAATTTCAGCAGAAAGGTTGCAGGTGGGGAGGTTCAAGTCCCTAGTGAGACACCATGGGATAATGATGGGGAGGTTCAAGTCCTTAGTGAGACACCATGGGATAATGATGGGGAGGTTCAAGTCCCTAGTGAGACACCATGGGATAATGATGGGGAGGTTCAAGTCTCTAGTGAGACATCATGGGAGAATGATGAGGAGGTTCCTAGTGAGACACCATGGGAGAATGATGAGGAGGTTCCTAGTGAGACACCATGGGAGAATGATGAGGAGGTTCCTAGTGAGACACCATGGGAGAATGATGGGGAGGTTCCTAGTGAGACACCATGGGAGAATGATGGGGAGGTTCCTAGTGAGACACCATGGGAGAATGGAGGGATGTATTAGAAGAGGAAATGGTAGAATGGTGATTTACTGGGAGAGATGGGTTGATCTGTGGCTGTCTGAAGGTGGAATTGATTGGAATAATTTTATACACAAATGTACAGTATAAAAGGTCATCCAATCAGGGGTGGGGATGGGATTATTGTATGTTTTGTGTTTCACTATTTATGTTTTGTGTTTTGGTTTCATGCTGTGAGAGGTGTGTGTTGTTCCTGGTGGTTATGAGCGGGGCCTAACCAGAACGCCCACGTTAGTATTGTTGTTGTTTTAAAGAAAAAAATAATTTGATTACATTTTTTTTTTTAAGTCCTCTCAGACCAAATAAAAAAAACAATCATGGCAATAGTTCTACAATAGGTGATTAAATGAGCCAGCCTTAAGGGAACAAGCGCTTGAGTTCTCATTTCATGTTGCAGTTGTTTCAGTCTGGATGCATACAGTATTAATGTCTACAATGAGCCTGCCTTATCTGACCACCTCAATCAGAGAGCCCACATACCTCATACTACTGTCCAATCACCAATCACCACAAATCACTGAAATTAGCTCGGTCTTACCTCTGTGAGAGAAAGGAAGGGCGAAGGAGGGAGAGGGGTAGAGAGAGGGTGGGAGGGAGAGGGGTAGAGAGAGGGTGGGAGGGAGAGGGGTAGAGAGAGGGTGGGAGGGAGAGGGGTAGAGAGAGGGTGGGAGGGAGAGGGGTAGAGAGAGGGTGGGAGGGAGAGGGGTAGAGAGAGGGTGGGAGGGAGAGGGGTAGAGAGAGGGTGGGAGGGAGAGGGGTAGAGAGAGGGTGGGAGGAAGAGGGGTAGAGAGAGGGTGGGAGGAAGAGGGGTAGGGAGAGGGTGGGAGGAAGAGGGGTAGGGTGAGGGGTAGAGAGAGGGTGGGAGGGTGAGGAAAGGCCTCAATGTATTGAATTATGGGTCCCTAGTCTCTGAGATGCTCCATTGGCCATTGTGGTGAGGGGTAGCCTAGCAGCTGTCATTCCCTTCTGTTGTCAGGGAAACCACAGGAGTCTCACCCCTTCCCCACCCCCCCAATCGTATACAGGCTTTGCCGCTGATATCTCTTTCTATGCTCCCCATTCTCTCCCTCTTCCCTTCTCTCCTCTCTCTCTGATGTCTCTGTGCATGAATGATGCTCAAAGGCATTTATTCACTTTGGGGGTGTTGCTCTAAAGCTTCTCTCTCCCTCTCTTTATCCTGTCTCTGCAAGATCAACTGTTCTGCCTCTCTCCCTCTCTCTTTATCCTGTCTCTGCAAGATCAACTGTTCTGCCTCTCTCCCTCTCTTTATCCTGTCTCTGCAAGATCAATTGTTCTGTCTCTCTCTCCCTCTCTCTTTGTCCTGTCTCTGTGACATCAACTGTTCTCTCTCTCTCTGTCTGTCTGTGTACCGTATTCATGGACTCGCCCTGAGTTGTGTGAGTTGGTGGGTAGGATATGGGTTATCCATGGCGTTTGGGCTAGGATCTCTGGGAATGAGGACAGAGTTATAGCCATCGACGAGAGAGCGAGAGTCCTCAGGCAGAGTGGCGTGTTGGAGGAAGAAGAGATGAAGAGGGAATCTAGTCAGAGCAAACAGGGGTTTGATTTAATACACTAAAGTAGCTACTAGCTAGACTTGGCTGAAGATATGTACATATCTGGACCAGGTTGGCAGAATCTTTTTAGGTATTTCTCTCTATCCCTCTATCTTCCCTTCTCTGTGGATCTCTGTCTATGTGTGTGTGTTGTTAGATTAGTGATTGAGCGTGAGCTAAGCCTACAGTGGACAGACACGCACTAACAAACCAACAGAGATGCCGGGTATAGTGAGTAACACAGCCTCGGATTAACACACACATATGCACTCACTCATCAAAAGGATTTTCTGTATCACCGAACTGTCTTTAGATATTATAACACAGGCTCAGAGCTGACTGGATCTTTTTAATCAGTCATTATGAAACCAATCTCTACCTGTAGAAGCTTATGTGATGATGCAAATTGTTGCCGGCCATAATATTGACTCAAGTAATGGCCATACAGCCCAGCTGTCACGTTATAAAGCATTAAACACTCTAGTCTGCTGCCTGCATGCGTGCACACACAGCCTATTCACACCAGTGGAGGCTGCTGAGGGGAGGACGGCTCCTAATAATGGCTGGAATGGTATCAAACACATGGTTTCCATCCATTACACTCCATTCCAGCCATTATTAGGAGCCGTCCTCCCCTCAGCAGCCTCCACTGGTGTGAATAGGCTGGTGTGAATCAGCTGCCCCCCCCCCCCCCCCCCCCCCCCTGATTTACACTCACAGGAATACAGCTGGTTCATATCAGCGAGCTACTTCCACTAGATTAGTGTACCTACTGTACCTACAAACACATTCAGTGCTATTCAGTTACTGTACCATACACACAGCAAAGCTCACAGATTGAGTTGACTAGATCAGTGTAGATTACGTAACACACAGGGGAGTGGTGTGTGTGTGTGTGTGTGTTAACGAGAGCAAGCTAGATCAATTATCTGCCCATTGGTTACACTGACACATTTGCACATGTGGATGCCAAGTCGGTAAACTGCTTTCCTAAGAGCTCTGACACGTGTGTGTGTGTGTGTCCTGTGCCTGCCATGTGCTGCGCAGTACGATGTGTTTGTCATCAGAACTCCAAAGATGGACAGTCTGTGTTGTGTGAGTGCGTCCATGAATCCACATAAGTCCACCGAATCTGTTACCTTTTCTTCTGAACTATCTGTTGCGATCGGGAGAGTGGGCCATCAGTTATTGTTTATAGTTATTACTGCAGAGCGCGCGGTTTGGAGCGCACGCTTCAGACCTATTGTTTAATGTAAATGGTCAATGATCACGGCCCTGCAGATCATCACAGGACAATTATGCCATCGACATATGGTTAATATGTAATGAAATTACATGTACATATGAAGACAAACTTGAAAGGGTTAAATATGAAACATCATTGTTTGCTGAACTGATCAATTCTGATATCAAACTGATGGGGATTATAGATTGAATAACCGATCACTGATTGAATCATTATTTCTCATGATTATGATGAATATTATGACTCAAGGATGATTCCTATTGACCTCTTAATGAACTGAATTGCTGAATCACCTAAGTATGTTAATAATGAATGAATGATTGTTATGATTTGATTATGAATTTGATTGGATACATGTTATTTATTCAGGTTTCCTTTGTTATGCACCACAGAATACCCAGTAAATATACCACTTTATGGCTGAAGGATTTCCTGCCTCAGTCCATTCCTCTGTCACCTGACCCGTGAACACCCCTTCACCTTCACTGGCAGTCATCCTACCTGTCCAGCTACCCACACAGATTCCACTAATCTTTCAGGCGTACAGAGGCCCATTATCAGCAACCATCACTCCTGTGTTCCAATGGCATGTTGTGTTAGCTAATCCAAGTTTATCATTTTAAAAGGCTAATTGATCATTAGAAAACCCTTTTGCAATTATGTTAGCACAGCTGAAACTGTTGTCCTGATTAAAGAAGCAATAAAACTGGCCTTCTTTAGACTAGTTGAGTATCTGGAGCATCAGCATTTGTGGGTTCGATTACAGTCTCAAAATGGCCGGAAACAAAGACCTTTCTTCTGAAACTCGTCATTCTATTCTTGTTCTGAGAAATGAAGGCGAGAAATTGTCAAGAAAGATGCTGGCCTTCTAGGCAGAGCTGCAAAGAAAAAGCCATATCTCAGACAGGGCAATAAAAATAAAAGATTAGATGGGCAAAAGAACACAGACACTGGACAGAGGAAAGCCTAGAAAGCCAGCATCCCGGAGTCGCCTCTTCACTGTTGACGTTGAGACTGGTGTTTTGCGGGTACTATTTAAGGAAGCTACATTACAACAGGATTCACTGTTACACTTCAACTCTTCTCCTACTCTCTTTCTATCTATCCCTCTTCTCTCTCTTTCTTTAGGCCTAAATCAATAAGATTACATGGTTACACTTGTTCAACTCTTCTCCTACTCTATCCACCCTTCACTTCTTTCTCTTTTTATAGCCGTCCCTCTCTTCTCTCTCCATCTCTTTATCCTCACCCACCTCCCTCCATCTCTATGTGCTCATCCTTTTATTTCTATCCTCTTCTCTCTCCATCTAAAATAGTGTGTTTGTTGAGGGTGGTGGCTGCTGCGTAATATTTGGCTCTGGAAAAAAAAAGAGATTAAATGTCAGATGACAGAAAGGAGACGATTACATCTTTTCAGGCTTTTCTGGTGAAGAGTTCCTGCCCCCCCCCCCCCTGTGGACTGCGTGTGTATATTGTTCTCTGGGTGACTGTTTAGTCATAGTAGAGCTCTCCATTTTGTAAATTGATGTTAAAGGTCCTTCTCAATATCCATCAACTCATTTCTGGGTAACAATTAAAATACCTTACTGTGATTTGTTTTCAATTAAAATTGCCCCCCAAAAATTTGTGGGGAGGGGAAAACTAGCTTTTATTGGCAGAGAGGTTTGGAATTCTCTTTCTTATTAGTCTATTAACTAATTAGAGCTTGGTGATGTCACCAGTCAGGCCAAAACTCCATCCCACTAAAACAGGTTGAAATATATCTTTTTAAACAGCTCTTACACTAAAAGGACATTAACATAATTTTCACAGTATTATTCCAACCTCATAGTTTGGAAATAAATATAAAATAGGAAAATCTCGTTTTTGACCATACTGGGCCCTTAACACTCTATTGATTTTTCTAGGATGGATCTCTCTCTTTTTTCACCTCCTCTCTCACGTACTCTCTCTCTCTCTGTTACATGACATTCTCTCCATCTCCCTCCATCTGAGTGCTGACACAGTCCTTGGCATGGCTTTGGGGACTCTACCCTCTTTACGTCTCTATACGAGTGTGTGTTTATATACTTGGCCCTTAGCAGTGAGATATTGAGGGCTGTGCTCTACTTGCTTGGGGCCTGGTAAACCACCCTAAATGATTAATTAGAGACACATACTCCTCTCCGGGATGCGTCCAAGTCGGTGCTATTGTGACCTCTGGGGCTGATGTGCTCCACTGCAGGCCCGCTAAAGGCTCATCATTTATCTGTACACTTAACAAGACAGAGAAACTGGAGGAGTTTGTTATCTCTAGCTTAGAAATTGGCTTTCATACTTTGATCTCTATTTCTCACGGTCTCTCTCGTTCTCTTTCATGTTTTTTTTTCATGTTTTCTTGTTTCTTTTCTTGTTTCTGGTTGTCTTTTTTGTTTTGTTTTGTTTCTTGTTTTCTTCCTCATTCTCTCTGCTGGAACATTGTCAAAGAAAGTGTGCTTCCCAGGAGGGATGACTCCCTGACACACGGTCACACACACACACGTCCTAACCCTCTGTCACTTCAGTGTTTAGCCGGATTATATGGAAATACAAGTGGTGATTCTCTCCACTCATACACAGGGGAGTGGGCAAGAGGAGAGCAGCTCAGTGTAGCATAAATACCATAAACACTCTTCCATCATATGGTACAGTCTGTGGATATCCTGTCCTGTGTTACCCGCATTCACTATGTGTGTTTAGTGTATACACTGCAGGTCAGGGCATGTAGCAGTAACCCAGGTATGTTTAACTTCTGGAGCCCAGCCTTATATTAGCCCAGCCCAGGGGTTGACCTGGTTTACTAGTACGTGTGTGTGAGTGCTCGTTGAGTGTAAAACCAAAGGTAAAGCTGCTGCAGGACCATAAATGTAATCAGAATTCCTTTGTCTTTGACATTTGCCTAAAGTCTGATAAGAGCAGGACTCTGGGTGTTTTCTATGGTGCTGTGCAGGACACACGCACACACACAGAGCGAGAGAGAGAGAGAGAGTGTTTCTCCCTGAAGTGTGTGCTGATTTGCAGACCGCAGAGCGAATCAGTTTGGTTGGGTCTGGGATCTGGTCAAAACCGGTTCTGCTCAAATCAACTCATTAACTTCACACTAAACTGTATTATTCTATTCAGATATACGCTTGGGGGCGTGGTTACAAACTCAGACCAGCAACCAACTGAATATTTCCCGTCCTTAAATTGTTATTTACTCATACCAGGCGAGTCTGTGGCAGTGCTTGACTTGGACTGAAATAGGTTCCGATACTAATTTTGTGTGCCGGTACTGTTTATATTTAGGCGCAGGAACTCCATAGTACTTTTTCACTAATATTCTATAAGAGGAACACGAGCTCAAGCAGTAAAATATTTTAAAGTAGCGGTACTTAGCTCCGCTGAGCTCCTGTCCAAGTCGAGCATCGGTCTGGGGACCTCTTTTCATTCACAATGCTAGCCAGGCTAAGAGGCAGCACAGCAGGCAGAACAGTTCAAAACAATCCCTAGACAAACAGTAGGCTAGTAGACAGTGGCGTTAGAACAGGCGTGGGTGGGAAGTGGGAGAAGAGGAGAGGAAGACTAGTAGCCCAGAGGGGGATAAATACACTACAGGAATCAATGATTTATATATACACCCAACCAGAACAATCACCAGACAGACAGTCTCGGACATCAAAACATTTAAAAGTCCTATTTTTCAGGTCTTTGTGGTAGCGCTGTAGCAGATGGAAGGAGCAGTGTTCTGAACTTAACTGCTAAATGGTTGATATATTGTTATACAGGTTGAGTAGGTATGCATCACATTTATTCTGTGCTGTGATTTGCAAGGCCACCGGTTGACAGAATGATGCGGTGAGCCTGGCCTCTCCAGTGTTTTAGGAGGCTGTGCTATAAATGACCAAGGATAGGCTAGTTTGTATCACGCTCAACACTGTGGAGGGTATAAACCCTGTCTGGCCCTGCAGTCCACAGACAACCCCTATACCCATAGTAGTCCATTACACTTCATGTAGATTGGAAAGAGTTGGGAAGCTCTGCTATACACTACAGTAAGCAAAATGGTAATATCTCCACCCTCTGATCTGCTATGTGGAATTCTCAGTGTCAGATTCAAGTATGGATACTGTAGGTGGCTGGTGGGCTGGTTGTGTATGAACCAGAGGTGTGGTACTGCAACAGTGTTACTGTCAAGGCTGTGGGTAACTGGTGAAAGGAGTCAGGCGCAGGAGAGCTGAGATGCGTGGGAAAGGTATTTAATTCAGGAAAACACCAGTAAAAACACAATACTATGGTGCTGGAAAAATACCGATACCACTAAATAAACTGGCGTAACAACAAAACCCGGCAACAATAATACCAGCCGTCAGTAACAGCCTGAACAATAAAACAAACACGCACACAAACATGGGAGAAACCAGAGGGTTGAATAATGAGCATTTAATGGGGGAATTGAAACCAGGTGTGTAAAAAAAACTAATGGAAAATGAAAAGTGGATCAGTGATGGCTAGAAGGCCGATGACGTCGACCGCCAAACGCTGCTCGAACAAGGAGAGGGACCGACTCCGGCGTGACAGTTACTTAACTCAGAGTACCTGTGATGTCGTAGATCGTAGTGATTAGGTTGTTGGGTAATGCTGTAGTAGAATGGCTGGCGGGGTCATGACGGGTCCACTGTGAGGTCAGTTCCTGTGAGCGACGGCTCGGGGGGTCGTTTTTAACGTCTCATCTCTTTACCAAATCTGTTTATTTGAATCCCACCAATCTCATTGTGACTTTCTCTCTCTCTCTCACACACACACACACACACACACACACACACACACACACACACACACACACACACACACACACACACACAAATGGTTAAGAATGCGTGTGCTGCAGTCTGATGTGGGTCAGAATGGATAGCCTATTCATCTTAGAGTGGTGTGTGAATATTCATTTCTATGGGAACAAAATAGATTTGAATGGTTGATGTATGATTTGATGTGAATATTCATTTCTATGGGAACAAAATAGATTTGAATGCACAATGGTTGATGTATGATTTGATGTTAAAAGTCCTATCTGGCTTAGATCAGACAGGCTGTAGGCTATAGGCTATAACCCACATAATACAAACGGGTCAAGACAGCCCCTCCTCTCATCCACTGACTCTCACCCTGTCTTTCTTTGCAACTCTCCATCCATCTCTACTTTTATTCAATCATCAGCTCATCCGGACACACATTTTGTTGTGTTACAAGTTGAGATAAAAATAGACTTAATTGTCTTTTTTTTTTGTGTCAACGACCTACACAAAATACTCTGCTGGCGTGGAATCGCCCTTCTACTGATAGGACAGATCCATGCTAGCTAGGGCTAGGCTTATTAAATGGGTTTGACAATCTCAAGTAGCCTATGTCCTATCACCACTTGGTCATGAATTTCACACCAACTGAAGCCTCTTTTAGAAAGGTTTATCTCCAGACAATTACTTTGTTTCTGGCTTTTCTTCTGTTCTGATTTGTACGTTTTTATGACAATCCAGTACATCGATGCCAGTGTGTGTTGTCCCTCAGCTGAGGTCATACTTTGATTTCCTGTACTGAGACATTGTTCTGGTGGGTGTGTGTGCGTGTGTGTCTGCCTCATCATGGGTTGTGTTGCAGTGTGTCTGCCTCATCATGGGTTGTTGTGTTGCAGTGTGTCTGCCTGCCTCATCATGGGTTGTTGTGTTGCAGTGTGTCTGCCTGCCTCATCATGGGTTGTTGTGTTGCAGTGTGTCTGCCTGCCTCATCATGGGTTGTTGTGTTAGTGTGTCTGCCTGCATCATCATGGGTTGTTGTGTTGCAGTGTGTCTGCCTGCCTCATGGGTTGTTGTGTTGCAGTGTGTCTGCCTGCCTCATCATGGGTTGTTGTGTTGCAGTGTGAGATGCATTCTTTTTCAGGGAGAGGGCACATGCTGGTGTGTGTGTGTATCCGCCCATCTGCACAACACATGTGAAATTGTAGTCTGACTGGCTTTAATACCAGCCCGGTTGAGAGGATAAATACTGACCTGAGTTTAGCATTGACCTGGGGACAGTCAACACAAATCAAATCAAATGTATTTATATAGCCCTTCGTACATCAGCTGATATCTCAAAGTGCTGTACAGAAACCCAGCCTAAAACCCCAAACAGCAAGCAATGCAGGTGTAGAAGCACGGTGGCTAGGAAAAACTCCCTAGAAAGGCCAAAACCTAGGAAGAAACCTAGAGAGGAACCAGGCTATGTGGGGTGGCCAGTCCTCTTCTGGCTGTGCCGGGTGGAGATTATAACAGAACATGGCCAAGATGTTCAAATGTTCATAAATGAGCAGCATGGTCGAATAATAATAATAAGGCAGAACAGTTGAAACTGGAGCAGCAGCACGGCCAGGTGGACTGGGGACAGCAAGGAGTCATCATGTCAGGTAGTCCTGGGGCATGGTCCTAGGGCTCAGGACCTCCGAGAGAGAGAAAGAGATAATTAGAGAACGCACACTTAGATTCACATAGGACACCGAATAGGACAGGAGAGGTACTCCAGATATAACAAACTGACCTTAGCCCCCCGACACATAAACTACTGCAGCATAAATACTGGAGGCTGAGACAGGAGGGGTCAGGAGACAACACATCACATATGTACATTTGTGGCATATGGTTGTGTTATGTGGTGTCTGTGTTTGTTCTCTTTCTCAGACTGTATGTGTTTGGAATACTGACTGAGACTCCAAAAAAATGTTAGTTACCATACTTGAATCCCCCCATCTTCCAGATTAGATGAGGTGGGCAGGATGTGGTGTGTACTGTGTCTGTGTGTGATAGATGGGACAGACAACATGTCAGTGCTTGCTGTTCCTCATCCCTCGGGCTTGTTGGGGGTCATGTAAGGGTCAGCTAATTCTCTGGCCATGCTGACTCGATAATGTGTGTGTGTGGGTGTAGGTTCTGACCCAGGCAGAATAGCCTGGTTACTGACTGGTGGGGCCATCTGTGTGCTGGGCCTGAGTGGTCCAGTGTTTGTCTGTGGTTGGAGACCTAGTTAACTGGCACTCAGAGAGAGTGAGAAATGAACTGAACTTACACCACAAGAGAGAGAGGGGTGGGGAATCTGAGGATGGAGAGAGGGGTGGGGAATCTGAGGATGGAGAGAGGGGTGGGGAATCTGAGGATGGAGAGAGGGGTGGGGAATCTGAGGATGGAGAGAGGGGTGGGGAATCTGAGGATGGAGAGAGGGGTGGGGAATCTGAGGATGGAGAGAGGGGTGGGGAATCTGAGGATGGAGAGAGGGGTGGGGAATCTGAGGATGGAGAGAGGGGTGGGGAATCTGAGGAGGGAGGGGTGGGGAATCTGAGGAGGGAGAGGAGAGAGGGGTGGGGAATCTGAGGATGGAGAGGAGAGAGGGGTGGGGAATCTGAGGATGGAGAGGAGAGAGAGGGAGACAGGCTGTGTATGTGTGAATGAGTATGGTGTAATTGGAAGTGTGTGTGGTGCGACGTGTGAACCAGTAGGCTAAAGCTGCTGTTGCCTGCTTTATTAATTTCATCAGTTACTGTTGGACATGAGAAGGGGCCCTGACTCTGCCCTGTAAATTATAGATGAGGACAAGCTGGCTGCCAAGGTAACCGTGTAGTTATATAGTCAGGTTACATCCAGTCCAGTTGTACTGCAGGCATCTCAGGTTGGTTTATTACGTAATCATCCTCTGTCCCTGTAGTTAACAGTCAAAGACTATTCTGCATCAGAGGCTGCGCCTGTAAACCCAGAGGCTACCAACTGCCCCAGCCACTCAGTAGAGCCATTCAAGTCTGCAGAGAGAGGAGACTTGGAGCTCTCTTTCATGCGTCTTTTGTCCTCCTCCTATCCAGTTATTTTTCTCAATGCCGGAATGGGTTAGAGGGCGCACAAACTCACACGTGCACACAGGCACACGGCTACGCAAGAATGTGCGCACACACACACACACAGAGACACACACACACAGAAACAGTCCTAGAAATGGAGCTTGTGTCTACATTACAAGAGATGAGATTATGATGACAGTGTATTACCGTGTGATAAAACAATTACCACTCAATAAAATGATCAATATCTATCTTACTAACTATACGTTGCTATGAGATTCACCATGAACTTGGCTGAGCTCATACTGTCCTATCATACGTACATGAGTCATTTACTGTAGTGTAAATTGAATTGAAAACATTCTCTTTGAAGTGACATTCTCTATCTTACATATTTCTCTCTCTCTGTCTGTGTGTGTGTGTTCAGGCGGAGCGCGGCAGCGATGGGAACAACATCCTCAGCCTCCCGGTACCGATGCGGCGGGGGGGCTCAGAGTCCAACCTGGTGTCTGACGGGGGCGTGGGCCTGGACTTCACTAAGGGCCGCCTGGCCATCGACAGCCTGCAGCAGAAGATACTCAAGGTGAGTGTGTGTGTTGAGTGCGCGCGCGCGTGTGTGAGAGAGAGCGCGAGAGCATTGGCCCATCTGTGTGTTAGTCTCTGTGTTGACTCGTTGACCTCCCCCAAGGTGACAGAGCAGATCAAGGTGGAACAGACAGCCAGGGACCAGAACGTGGCAGAGTACCTCAAACTGGTCAACAACGCTGACAAGCAGCAGGTGGCACGCATACGCCAGGTCAGTCCAATTACTGATTTCTCTTTTTATGTTGCTACATAACTGCATCTGCCAAGTGCGCTGAATGTTTACAAGCCTCTTTTTAAAGAAAATGCAGCAATTCTAGCAGGATCTGTAATTTGATCCTTTGCCTCTCCTGTGGATCTGCCAGGTGTTTGAGAAGAAGAACCAGAAGTCTGCCCACAGCATCGCCCAGCTGCAGAGGAAGCTGGAGCAGTACCACCGTCGGATGAAGGAGGAGGCCAACGGGGCCAAGCACCCGCCCAGGGATGCCCGGGGGGAGGGGGGCAAGGAGGGCCAAAAGGACGACAGCCTGCGGGACGTCAGCTCGGCCAGCGCGCGCAACCCGGCAATGGACAAGGTCAAGACCATCGGCCCCGGGGTCTCCCTCTCGCCCCCCTTCTTCTTCAACAAGTCGCGGGAGTTCGCCAACCTCATCCGCAACAAGTTCGGCAGCGCCGACAACATCGCCCACATGAAGAGCTCCATGGAGACGGGGGCGGGGCTCCAGGCGGAAGGCGGGGCCCGGGCGCTGAGCGGCAGCGCCACCACAATTGCCAAGGCCAAGTACCCCAGCGACGACGAATGCTCCATAGGGACCTCTGTGTCGGCAGACTCCAACGGGAACCTTGCGGGGGGGTCGGGGTTGGGATCAGGGGGTGGGCTGGGGAGGTCGGACTCTCAGGGGAGGCTGGGGGAGGTGCTGGAGGAGGTCAGGGAGATTAGGGAGGCCCAGGTACAGCTGGCCGAGGACATGGAGTCACTGAAAAGACAGTTCAAGAGCGACTACAGCTTCATCACACAGACACTGCAGGAGGAGAGATATAGGTTGGTGCAGACACAATGGCATACACACACACACACACACACACACACACACACACACACACAGACCTACACACACACACACACAGACCTACACACACACACACACAAATCAATACAGCAAGCAAAAACACACCCTCATTTCTGGGTATAAAAGAACCTAATCTTTCAGACACTTCTCCCCATGAGTCTTCCTCCATACAGACGCACTAACAACATCCTCCATGCAGACGCACCAACAACATCCTCCATGCAGACGCACCAACAACATCCTCCATGCAGACGCACCAACAACATCCTCCATGCAGACGCACCAACAACATCCTCCATGCAGACGCACCAACAACATCCTCCATGCAGACGCACCAACAACATTCTCCATGCAGACGCACCAACAACATCCTCCACCATCGTTCTAGCTGTTTCACTTTATGATTATCTAGGCCTGCTTCACTATTTCCCACCTTGAACCATAATCTTGTTTTTAATATTGTTCGCTGTTGATACTGTCAACTTAGGGCTGATGTATCAACACGCCTATGTAGAAAATGCTTCACACACCACAAACAGAGAACACACACACACATTGGTGAAGGAACACAGGTTTGCTTTGGAATTGAAGCTGTGCATTCAATATTAAGACTCGTCATTCTCTCTCCCCTTCTCTCTCTCTCTCTCTCTCTCTCTCTATCCCCTCTCCCTTTCTCTCTCTCTCTATCCCCCCTCCCTTTCTCCCTCTCCCTAATAGGTTTGAGCGGTTAGAGGACCAGTTAAATGACCTGACAGAGTTGCACCAGCATGAGACCAGTAACCTGAAGCAGGAGCTGGCCAGCATCGAGGAGAAGGTGGCTTACCAGGCCTACGAGAGAGCTAGGGACATCCAGGTATGTACACACACAGACACGCACATCTACAAACATGCCCTCTACAAACATGCCCCTTACACATCTATCTAAGCTGGATTTGGTCAGTAACTTTAAGCCTGAGTGTCAAATGTTAACTGAATGCGTGTGTTTTTCTGTGTTTACAGGAGGCTCTGGAGTCGTGTCAGACGCGTGTCTCTAAGCTGGAGCTCCAGCAGCAGCAGCAGCAGCAGACGGTACAGGTGGAGAACACAGACGCCAAGGTGCTGCTGGGGAAATGCATCAACATCATGCTGGCCATCGTCACGGTGATCCTGGTGTGTGTTTCCACGGCGGCCAAGTTCACCGCGCCCCTCCTGCGGAGCCGCGTGCACCTGGCTTTCACCTGCATGGGTTTGTCCCTACTGGTGGTCATCTGGAAGAACTGGGAGCACCTGCAGTGTGCCCTGGAACGCATGCTCCTCCCACACTGAGCTAGACTCCTCCCATGTTAAGCTAGGCTCCACCCAGTCTGAGTTTGTCCCCCTCACAATGTGGGTTTGGCGCCTCCCACACTGAGTTTGGAACTTTGGAACTCTGTGATGTTGTCATAGCGATAGATTAAATGGGGCGGTGTTTACAATGTAGCCTTACACCCCAACACCCTCGTGTCTCTCCTCCTCTCTGTCTTTTGGAGTTTGGACAGAACTCCTTGAGGGAAATTGTTTCCAAACGATGCCAGTGTGCCACTACAGTACAAATTACAGGAAAGCAAGACATCTGGGACTGACCAATCAGATGATGGCTACAGAGGAAGCAGGACCAGGCACATACAGTATTATTGTGGACACTGATCTTTGTGTGGTTGTCAATCTCAATAGGACATTGAATTGGACTATGCAGGTCATAAGCTTTTGTATAACCTTTAAGAAAAACAACGGGTCCGCCGATTGGTTCCTCGTCTTTTGCGGAGTCGTACTTGCGTCACCTTTATTACACTAACACACTGACAGTATTAAAAACGAATTCTCCCAGAAGACCTCTGGTTCTAATCCACACACACTCTCGCTCCCACCCCCCATGATACACATTCATCCACATACACACTGAGAGGAATGTGACTTGTGTGTCTGTGTATGTACAGGGGGTGGGGGTGTTCTCCATGTGAGAGAGCTTTGTCTGTATGCACCTGTACTGTCAAGTGATGAAATGTTTTATAATTGGAACAAAAAAGACAGGACAATTTTATTTTTTTAAGTGTAATGTTTTATTAATTGTTCTCTCGTGTGCCTGTGCCTGTGCCTGTGCCTGTGCCTGTGCCTGTGCCTGTGCCTGTGCCTGTGCCTGTGCCTGTGCCTGTGCCTGTGCCTGTGCCTGTGCCTGTGCCTGTGCCTGTGCCTGTGCCTGTGCCTGTGAAGGGTGGTTCATTTTTTTTACTAAGGAATGTGTACTGGTATACGGGTTTGTGGATAAATGGTGTCTTATGTACTTTATATAGTCTATTAACAGATGCAGTGGAACTGCCACGGGTCTAGTCTATAAGGGGTGAATTCACCCCAAGAGTTATGTGTTCTCTCTCCCAAAGGAAATACATAGACTGACCCTTTAGCCGCTAACATGCTAACTGCGAGTGATCTCATCTGGCAGTCTGATGGACCTGGGGGGAAGTAACCTCAGACGTGATACACACAAACCTCATTTGTGATTCATCCTTTAATATTGATGATAATGTCATTTTCGTGAAATAGGAATTAAGCGCTGTTCAGAATGGGCTGAACAAAGGAATTGACTTATACCAAATGTTTCAGACAGATTTGAACACTATGTTTTATGCGTTTTCTCTGAAATGTTTAATATTTTTTGCCTTTTTAACATGAGAACCGAACAAAATTAACATTCTAAATGCCTTTGATGCGATCGTCTGATTGGACAGAGATTGGAGGGGTAGGTGGGAAGTGAGTGATGCAGCTCTGGCCCCACCCACTCTGTAAGCTACTTATCACTGTGATGATTATGATGATGATAGTGGCCAGGCCTGATGCCTTTTCAATGCAGCTTCTGTGTTAAACCTGATATTTTCTGTGCTTTGGTCTCTGTCTCTTTAAAAAGCCGAATTTGGGTCTATGTGGCTGGCTGGCACCTTGTGTAATATGTCATGTCCTGAACCATTGATATTTACACTGTCCATTGGTTACTCAAGAGTTCTGGCTCTATCCCAATTCCTGAATCTATTCCCTGTGTCTGGAGAGAGAGCCATATCCCAGATTCACAGCCCAGGGCCTATGATTCCAGTGTCTAGATTCCGTTATGTTATCCCCTGGCAGTAGCATTGCACGCTGTTGGGTTTAATCCGGTTATGGTTTTCCAAAACGAGAACAAAAATAAATGATCTTTTTCTAGAAACATTGAGTCTTTTATCATAGAGCTCTTCTCATCGTATCCTCTGAAGATTCATCAGAGTATTTCTGCCCTGAACTGATCTCTTGATCCGGTCATCAATTATACTTTATCTACCAGAGATTATGATGCAAGGAGTGAGGGCTCTGCACAGAAGGTGACGTTATTAACCTTTCAATCTGTTTGTCAATATGTTCTGTGTAGATTCATGGCTGTGGGGAGATGTTTTAGTTTGGGGGTGCTGTCGACAGGGGTGGGGAAGTATTTTTCTGTGCTCGTACAGTGCTGTCGACAGGAGTAATAAATGACACATTTTAGATTACACACACACACACACACACACACACACACACACACACACAGTGCATTCAAAGTATTCAGACCCTTTGACTTTCCACATTTTGTTTTACGCTACAGCCTTATTTAAAAATATATTAAATTGTCAAATTTGTCTCAAGCTACACACAATACCCCATAATGACAAAGAGAAAATAGGTTTTCAAATGTATTCAAAAAAAAAAAAGATTCTTATTTACTTAAGTATACAGACCCTCTCCTATGAGACTAGAAATTGAGCTCAGGTGCATCCTGTTTCCATTGATCATCCTTGAGATGTTTCTACAACTTCATTGGAGTCCACCTGTGGTAAATTCAATTGATTGGACATGATTTGGAAAGGCACACACCTGTCTATATAAGGTCCCACAGTTGACAGTGCATGTCAAATCAAACTTTTTTTTTTGAAAAAAAAAAATCGGGCCATAAGGTCAAAGGAATTGTACGTAGAGTGCCGAGACACAGATCTGGGGAAGGGTATCAAAAAATGTCTGCAGCATTGAAGGTCCCCAAGAAGACAGTGGCCTCCATCGTTTTTAAATGGAAGAAGTTTGGAACAACCAAGACACTTCCTAGAACTGGCCACTCGGCCAAACTGCGCTATCGGGGGAGAAGTGTCTTGGTCATGGAAGTGACTCTGACAGAGCTCCAGAGTTCCTCTGTGAAGATGGTTGTCCTTCTGGAAGGTTCTCCCATCTCTGCAGCACTCCACCAATCAGGACTGTGTGGTAGAGTGACCAGATGGAAGCCACTCCTCAGTAAATGGCACATGATAGCCCACTTGGAGTTTGCCAAAAAGCACCTAAAGACTCTCAGACCATGAGAAACGAGATTATCTGGTCTGATGAAACCAAGATTGAACTCTGGCCTGAATACCAAGCGTCACGTCTGGAGGAAACCTGGCGCCATCCCAGCATCATGCTGTAGGGATGTTTTTCAGAGGCAGGGACTGGGAGACTAGTCAGGATTGAGGGTAAAGATGAACAGAGCAAAGTACAGAGATCCTTCATGAAAACCTGCTTAGGACCTCAGACTGGGGTGACGATTCACCTTCCAACAGGACAACGACCCTAAGCACACAGCCAAGACAACGCAGGTGTGGCTTCAGGATAAGTCTCTGAACGTCCTTGAGTGGCCCGGACTTGAACCCGATCGAACATCTCTGGAGAGACCTTACAATGGCTGTGCAGCGACGTTCCCTATCCAACCTGACCGAGCTTGAGAGGATCTGCAGAGTAGAATGGAAGAAACTCCCCAAATAGAGGTGTGCCAAGCTTGTAGCGTCATACCAAATAAGACATGGCTGTAATCTGCCAAAGGTCCTTCAGCAAAGTACTTAATAAAGGGTCTGACTACTTACATAAATGTGATATTTCAGTGTTTATTTTTTATAAATTTGCTAACATTTCTAAAAACCTGTTTTTGCTTTGTCATTATTGGGTAGTGTGTGTGGGGAGGGGGGGGGGGGCAATTTAAACAATTTTAGAATAAGGCAGTAATGTAACAATGTGGAAAGTCAAGGGGTCTGAATACTTACCCTCAGCACTCCTCTCTATCTTATGAACCAAATAGCACTGTACACCATTTTGCAACAAACCACTAGTCTGAATGTTATTGTGAAGAAGCAGTGACCAGTGGCATTTGTTTAGCTTAAATCTAGTGACATTAATAATGTGAACATGTTTTGCATACAGTGAGGGTGTTCAAACGATCTTGGGCATCATTCTTGTTTTATCCAATTCCCCCTGGGCAAACTTCATTATTTAGCTTGTACTCCAGTGCGTTTTGAAGTACCCTGTTTCTGCCAACTCCCATCAACTAGCTGGCAGCAGCTCCCAAGGTCTGGGAACTGGGAGCTTCATTAAAGGCCCAGTGCAGCCACAAATGAGATTTTTCTGTGTTTTAAATATTTCTACACTGAGGTTGGGATAAAACTGCAATGATAATTCCCTTTTAGTGTAAGAGCTGTTTGAAAAGACTGCCTGAAATGTCTGCCTGTTTTGGTGGGATGGAGTTTTGGCAATTGGTTAATAGAGCAATAAGAAATAGTTCCAAACCTCACTGCCAATTACAGCTAATTTGACATTTTTACCTCTCCAATCGGACCACTCCCAGACAATCCTGGCAAAATGATTGCTTGAGAAACGGCTCTTTACCAAGAAGCTTTCTTTTTGACCATTGTTTTAAATAAATAAAAAATTAGTGAGGTAGTTGTTACACAAACGATTTGATATTGAGATAAATATAGCTGCATTGGCCCTTTAAACCATCTGCGCTGTGCCACTGCGGCTCAGTGTGTATGTGCTACCACTTAGTGGTGAGTCTACAGTAATGCAGCAGAATTATGGTGCAATTCAACAACACAACCCTAGGGGGGTGTTAAACACTTTGATCGTCGCTGGATCCACAAGCTGTACCTTTCCCCACTTTAACTCAGACCTGCATAATTATACTCAACAAAAATATAAAGGCAACATGTAAAGTGTTGGTACCATGTTTAATGAGCTAAAATAAAATATCCCAGGTATTGACCGCACCAAAAGCTTATTTCTCAAGTTTTGTGCACAAATTTGTTTACGACCCTGTTAGTCATAGTCAGGTGTAGACGTGTCAGGTGTAGACGCAGACGCAGATTATAGTTTTTCTAATGAACCTCTGACTCCTCCAGTCGCTATGCTGAAATCCATACTTTTTAATGAAACGTTAATCAAATGCAACCTCATTGAGATTCAATTGGCACAGGGACATGCTGAGTTGACATTTTAGAGCAATTGCAATGAGGAAACAGTAGGTGGTTGTATTTGAATAACGTTTTATTTAAACGTATGGATTTCTCCAAACAAAGAAAGGCATGCAACAACAGAGGAGTTGATATAATTGGCTTGGTCAAAGAGAAATGCCGCGTTCAAAACAACTGGGAACTATGGAATCTCTGACTTCAGTGCTTTCAAGAGAACATGGAACTCAGAAAAAAACGAGCTCCGACAAGGGAAAAAATAAAGGGCCACTAAATTATGCAATTTTGTCACACAACACAATGCCACAGATGTCTCAAGTTTTAAAGTAACGTACAATTGGAATGCTGACTGAATGAATGGCCACCAGAGTTGTTTCCAGATAATTTAATGTTAATTTCGCTACCATAAACTGCCTCCAACGTCGTTTTAGAGAATTTCGCAGTACGTCCAACCCGCCTGACAACTACACGTAACCACGCTGCGTTCAAAACAATTGGGAACTCGGGAATCTCTGACTTCAGTGCTTCCAAGACAATTTGGAACTCAGTAAAAAACGAGCTCAGACTAGGAAAAATCGTTTTGAAAGCTCACCCAACTCGGAATTCGAGGTCGGGAACTCGGACCTCTTCCTCGAGTTCCGATTTTCCGACTTGAATATCACTAACCTCGTGGTTTTTGAAGTTCCCAGTTGTCTGGAAAGCACTATAAACCGTGGACATTAAACATTTGCACATGCTGGAAATTCCTGAGCTCAAAAGTATTACAAGTAATTTGCATTTATCAGGGAGTTTTGAAGATAGAGTCCGATTTCATTGACGAAATGTATACATTTTTTTTTGCCCTAAACGATTTATTTTATACCTCGGTGTATAACGGAAACAAACGTAATATTGGTCAAACGAAAGTTAGATGATACAAACCTCAATGATTTAATGATGGTTGAAATGATTTTCACCTGTGTACATTTGATCTATTAGAGGACTGCAATAATAGTAGTGAAAGGTAAGCATACATATATATTGTACAGGAAGTTTTATGTCCAAATTAATGTACATGAATTGTTATTCTAACATTTTGTTCAAGCCTGCCCTCTATGATCACTTTAGAAATGGTCCAAAATCGGGCAGGGTTGTCTAACATCTTTATTGCTTTGGGGAGGGTTCTGTGGTTTTTGATGGGCACAGGGGATGGTAAGTGCTTTTTCCTCCGGGTTTACATTCGCCCGTTTGAAGGTTTTACTTCATATTTTCTTGCAACCTAGCAACATTTCCTCGCCTGCTTACATACGCCTCCCATATATCAATGTTTTTGGTACTTAAAAAATATATATTTCTTGTTTTTTTAACTTTAACACGTTTTTAAAAAACTGCATTGTTGGTTAAGGGCTTGTAGGTAATAATTTCACTTTAAGGTCAACTATACCTGTTGTATTCGTTGTTCGTTAAGGGCTTGTAGGTAATAATTTCACTTTAAGGTCAACTATACCTGTTGTATTCGGCGCATGTGACAAATAAAATGTGATTTGAAACTGTTGTGAAAATCCTATCTGAATAACGGTGCAAAAGCCCTGTGATTTTTTATATTTAAATCCATTCAGATAATTTAAAATCCAATTGTATTAATTTATTTGTCACGTACAAGTGTTTAGCATATGGTTATTGCGGGTGTAGCGAAATGCTTTGAGTCTACTCTCGACAGTTAAAAAAATAAGAACTTTTTTTATTTTTTTATTATTTATTTTTTTACCCCCTTTTCTCCCCAATTTCGTGGTATCCAATTATTAGTAATTACTATCTTGTCTCGTCGCTACAACTCCCGTACGGGCTCGGGTGAGACGAAGGTCGAAAGCCATGCGTCCTCCGAAACACAACCCAACCAAGCCGCACTGCTTCTTAACACAGCGCGCATTCAATCCGGAAGCCAGCCGCACCAATGTGTCGGATGAAACATACTCTCGACAGTTTATTAGGTATAGAAAACATAGTAGCATGCCAGTCAGGCTGTATTTTACGTTTTGATACTCTGATGCGTTGTCTGTTGCGATCATCATTCTCCCAAATCGTTTTATAATAATGTAACCACATCCTTCCAGCAGGCACAGTCATTCAGGAAAGGGTAGTACGTGCTCTACCTCTCTGATCCGAGTGGCTATTCCTCGTGCACCTAAAACCCATAATGCTTAAATAGCCTATAGCCTAAATATTTGTAATTTAACTTTTTTAAATGCATTACCTTTTATGTGTGGCATAAACACATGTAATTTAATCTGACGAGGCTATTTCAAAAGTATCCTGTATGCTACCTGCGCACATGTGTCCCAAAGTATAATTCCAGCATCCAAACTGTACAGATTATGGTGTTGAAAACGCAAACCATGATGTTGATGCACCCGAAGTGGAAACCTGGTCTCAGAGCATTTCGTATTATTCTTAACATAAATCTGAAACACTCTATTTCATGTGATACAGCATGTTACATTTCATATGGTATGTATTACTTTGTGGATGTCCTTCACCCATTTCGTATGATACATTACAAATTACAAGATGTACTATATTTGATGACCGGCTCGATTCAGGTCTTATGTAGCAAAATTTGAATTATATATTTTTTTTACATTGGATAAAAGTAGAGACTCGGAGATAGAAAATAGTATATAATACACTACAGTTGAGGAACAATGGGGAAGTAATTATGCTTTGAAAGTTGATAAACTTGTAACCTCACGTTTGAGAAAATGGCCCCTGAATGTTTTTGTACCTACTAGAGAGCTCTTCTTTGTCTACACCCATTCAGCATTGTTCACACCTTCTTAAGATTTAGCCCCAATCATCACTTTAAGGATTAACATGTGAGGCTATATACTTAACAACCGAAGATTTCAAGACTAAAGCACCCAAGCACCCAAGCTAACTGGCTAATTTTGGCTATCTTGCTAACTACTAGAACAGCTCACTGACCATTTTACTCACCCGAGCAGAGCTGGTTAGGCTGTTTTATTGTTATCCAGAGCATTGGTGACTGCAGCTGTGCTGCTGGCAACAATTTAATTAATATTTTTTGACAACGTTTATTGACACCATATTCAATGGGTGTTGAGTGTTCATAAATTAATGTTATTATTCTGCGCTCTGACACACTCAGACGAGAGTGCTCTAAAATCTGAGTAGATAGCCAGAGCGAATTTACCAGCTACGCCTATCGACAGTTGTCGCAGTGACATCATAAACATTCTATTGAAATAGTTAGTTATTTGCATAGTGGAGTCTTTTGTTTAGACATGCAGCTAGCTAGCTAGCTAAACAATGAACCACAATCTCAACTCATAATGTTACTACCCTGCATGAATCTGCAGGTAGCTAACCAACCAGGTTCAATGTTAGCTGGCTAACATTAGGCTATAACTAGTAATGCAAATGGCTCAGAGATACTAATAATATTACTACACAGATCATACACGTAACGTTACCTAGCTAGCCAGCCAGCTAACATTAGCTAGTTAGCTAACAGTACACTTTATCTTGAAATGAAAACAACTTTCTGACAAAATTAGAAACAACCAAATACAGACATTTGAAGGAGATGTATCTTCTGCTTGGATAGTTCCATCTGTGCTAATGATTTAGTGTCTTTAATTCCAGTTTGTCTACAAATCTATAATTAATATGTTGGATTCGTGTCTCCATCTCAACCAAAAATCTAAGTTAAAGAATAGGACTAAATCAAACTTTTGTTATGAGAGATGGGTTTATCTACAGAGCAATTCAGTTGAGATATTCCTGTTCACATATCAGTGTAACATACATGTAAAGTGCGACCTAGGTTATTCTGAATTGTTGAATGAATCCCACATATTCTCAACCATTTGAGACAGAAATCACTCTTATGGGATAGGCATTTTCACACTGCCTCATCATTATTAGTTTCCCAATCTATAATTTTATTTTCTATAGCCAACTATGGAAGGTTTGTTTCAATCTGGTATTTAAAAATATATTTTTTTTTTTACTAATCTCACTTCTGCAGAAAGTGTCTCACTGTGAGTAATAGGTTCCCAAATTGCCTCACAATTGACCATTTCTTTATTTCTCTCCTCTGAAATTGTATTATTGTGAAACACACTTCCTCCTTTCTAGTAATTGTCAGGTGATTGTCAGAATGAGTCAGAAATGCTGTTGTCGTTTAGCTGTGAATGTCATCTTGAGATAAATGCCAGAGTTGTTCTTATACTCTCACTGGAAGTTTTTAACATAGTTATAAACTTTATATTCAAAGAGCAAATATGAAAATATATGCTGACTATTACTTGTTTATACATACTGTACAAAAAAACGGAGCAATTCAGTGATCTCTAATTGTATAAATTTTTTCAAATATAGCTATTTACTCTATTGCAAAAGTTATATTTAATTGTGTTTGGTTGTCAACGCAACCAAATATGATTTTTTTTTTAGTAGATGTATCTTCTGCTTGGATAGTTCCATCTGTGCCACTGACTTAGTCTGGCTTTAATTACAGTTTGTCTACAAATGAATAATTGATATTCACATCACATGGATTCACATCTCCCTCTTAAACAAAAATCTAAGTTAGTTTTTTTCTTATAGTGGAAATAACGTTGAAGATCTAACGTTGTTTCAAAGGTACAAATTCAACATATTTTATACAAAGTTCGACAATGTTGAAAATTGGTTACCATGATGACATAGTCCTGTGGTTGAAATTTCACCCTCAAAACAACAGTTTACATTGATGACCTTTTGCAAATCCAATGTATTTTAAATATAGATTCCATGTCACAATACATTGACAAATTCCATTGAAACGTTGATTTAACCAGTTTGTGCCCAGCAGGTATGCTTTCCTTATTGGTTGTGGTGCATTGGCACGAAACCTGTTGGTGGAAAATTTGTTGCAAATATAATTACAGCATAAACATTTTGAAAATCAGATTTCCAACTAGCTGATCATTGTCTGCAGCCGGTTCTGATCGTAGTGTAGGTCTACTGAAACAGGAAGGGAAAGTTCATTTGTCTGTGGTGGTCGGCGAACCCTCAACCTTCTGGCCCGTAGCCATCGACTGTGCCACAAACGCATGCTGAAGTGGCAAAGTTGATATCCAGGTTTATAAACACAGGTTCGCTACAGTTATTGTTATTTGTGGACATATCTGTTTTTTAGTTAATTCTATAAGGAGAGAGTGTGTTAACTTTTTCTGCAGTACAAGGGGGGGTCGTTTGAAAATATTAACATTGGGGAGGGGTGCATTTCTTTTATGGCACCTCAAGTTGTTTGTTGTCGGTGAGGAAGGAGATCTGTCTGTTCTCTGTCAAGGGGTACTGCAAACAAGGAGGTAAAGTTAAAGAGGGAGAGCGTTGCTGGGATGTTTAACTTTCCCACATTTGCTTTGGCAGAACACCTGAGATCAGGGGAACTTTTTGCCCCTTTTTTTACTCAGGCAGAATCCAGGATAGCTGGCTGGGTATGAGTTTATCTAGATCTAAAGGTTGTCAGGAGATACACAATACCATATCCTCCTCATAGGACAACATACAACCATGTACTGTACATCCACAATAATGGACTATGTTGTACTTTATTTGATAAAACTTTCAAAGCAACACTAGAAGCCTAGCATCGATTTTGTGAATGGAGGCCATGGCAAGATATTATGTTGTCCTTCTGGCTAACAAGAGTCTCATGACACACTGTTACATAACTGTAACATCTGTTATATAAACCTAACGTATGTTCAGATTAATGTTGGAGCATCCACTATAAAAGGCCCTACAATTGGGAAGTGAAGAATGGTCAGACTTCGTTTGCTCTGCCAGAAAAACAACGATCTCGAGAGTCTTCTGTGACTCTTCTAAGATACAAAGGTGCAGTAGGTTATATCATATTAAACTAGATACAAATATTTCACAGTGTGAATGAAGTACATTCTTGGAATGGGAATTGGCAATGGGGATTAGTTGCTTTACCATTGGCATTTCCTTATGCTTCACAGCGAGGGATCCAAACTGTGTACATTTTGAAGCCATGAGCCACGGATTCAGTGAAGTTCAACGTCCCTCCACAGTGTCCTCTGTGACCGAGCCCATGTGCGTACTCACCACAGAGTGGGTGTGGTTCTGGGAGGACGAGTACGGCAAATGGGTCCAGTACGCATCCATCGTAAGTGGTGTGAAGCACTCAAACAGGCTGATGTGTTACGAGGACAATAATAGAGACGGTAAACTGTTGTTCCCCTTGAATTTGAGTTTTTTTCTATAAACAGAAAGAGATGCACAGATTGTCGTCCATCACCAGTGAAGACCTTGAGAAAAGGTTCCAGGAGGATCAAAGTGCTGTGGTGAAGTTCACTGCAGGCCAGCAGTCTTATGAGCTGAGTTTCAGAGGTAACACACATCAACACTCTTGCACAAAATATATTTAATTTACAACAGACATGGTTCAAATAGTTATTCTCATAATTACAGACATGACGCAAAAAAACAAAAGATACGGTACTGTAAGGATGGTCAGGCGTCGTCCTGTGTTTGTTTCAACTGCAGACAGCAGGTAATGTACGGATGAGGATGAACTAAGAGGATGGTCACCATGTTCTGTATTTAACCTAATAAACACTCACAATTGCATAATCCATATTTGGATAATAAGTGGAGGAATAAATATAGGTATTCAATTGAGCAACTTATTTTCTTAGTGTTGAATGTCATGTTCTCTTTTATATTTATCCTCAGGACCAATAGAACATACAATTCCTCTCAGAATTTCAGAGATGTTCCTGGATTTTGGGACAAGTCTGCCATACCTGACATTGGATATAAGGTCACTTGTTTACATGTGGTTATTCTGCTTAGGCTTACAGGAAGGTTAGTGTTCAACTTTTTGTTTTAGCAATGACAACTATTTTGTTTTCCCCCTCCTGCAGACAGTCACTCTTCTGAGTTCTGACGGGGACTATCAGAAGGTCCAGAGACTTTTCAACAACACCATGAGGGGCTTCCAGATCACCAGCATCGAGAGGGTCCAAAACAGGGACCTCTGGGAAGTCTTCCAGTGGTATGTTTACATCAACTCTCACACACAATCCTAGCATGTTACTTCCAAAACACTATGTAAACTCTCACACACAATCCCAAGTAAACCCTGGCTTGAACAAGATTATGGGGAAGCAGCTAATGTTTTTACCCCTGTTTTTTTAGGAAAAGAGATTTGATGAAGAAAAACAATGGAGGTAAAAACAGCAAGGAGCTACATCTCTTCCACGGAACGGACCCAAAACACGTAGACGCCATTTGCAGAGATAACTTTGACTGGAGGCTGTGTGGAACCAATGGAACTGTGTATGGCGAAGGTACCTCATGTTAACCAACTGTCAGAAGTGTAGTCAGATTTTAGAAGCAGTCATGATCTCATTATAGTCAGTAATTTTGTTTTACTGATGATCTTCTCTTGTTTGTTTTAGGGAGTTACTTTGCCAGGGATGCCAAGTACTCACACAGCTTCACCAGCCACTCAGGAGTGAGGTCCATGTTTGTTTGTTGGGTGCTTGTTGGTGACTACACAAGGGGTAATTCGGCGCTCCGTCGTCCCCCTCCAAAAGGCGAGGGAAATCCCACTTTCTATGACAGCTGTGTGGACAATGTCCTGAACCCATCCATATATGTGGTGTTTGAAAAGCACCAGGTGTACCCCGAGTTCCTCATCAGATATGATGATGGCGTCATGCACTTGTCCTCTTCGGCTCCGGCTCCACCAAAAACGGTCTCTATCCAATCCACTTACATAGTCCAATACCCAGCATCCAACCAGATTCAAGCAGCAGCTTCTGCTACGCTGCAAAACTCTCGAGTTCCATCCACTTCCACTTTGAGTCCATCTCAAGCAGCCACCACTTTCTCTAATCCAACCAACTCTCTTCCCCCTTCACGTCTCCCAAAACCTGCCCGAACCAAATTGGGATTCAGTCAATCTGCAGTCATCATGAAGCCAGCCCCAAGTTCTCAATTGGTGGATACCACCAAGCTAATTGGTCTTACACTCCCTCATTCAGCAAACTCCCTCATAAAATCATTACCCAAGCCAGCGCCCCCTCTCGTACACCCACTACCCCACCCAGCACCCCCTCTTGTACACCCACTACCCCAGCCAGTATCCCCTCTCCTACACTCCCTACCCCATCCAGTACCCCCTCTTACATACTACCTACCCCATCCAGTACCCCCTCTTACATACTACCTACCCCAGCCAGTACCCTGTCTTATACACGCATTACCCCAGCCAGTACCCCCAGTACCCTCTCGTACAACCAGTAACCCCTCTCGTACCATCACTACCCCAGCTAGTACCCCCTCTCGTACACCCACTACCCCCTCTCGTATACCCACTACCCCAGCCAGTACCCCCTCTCGTACAACTACTACCCCAGCTAGTACCCACTCTCGTACACCCACAACCCCAGCCAGTACCCCCTCTCGTACACCCACTACCCCAGCCAGCACCCCCACAACCCCAGCCAGTACCCCCTCTCGTACACCCACAACCCCAGCCAGTACCCCCTCTTGTACACCCACAACCCCAGCCAGTACCCCCTTTCGTACACCCAGTACCCCCTCTCATACACCCGCAACCCCAGCCAGTACCCCCTCTCGTACACCCAGTACCCCCTCTCGTACACCCACAACCCCAGCCAGTACCCCCTTTCGTACACCCAGTACCCCCTCTCGTACACCCACAACCCCAGCCAGTACCCCCTTTCGTACACCCAGTACCCCCTCTCGTACACCCACAACCCCAGCCAGTACCCCCTTTCGTACACCCAGTACCCCCTCTCGTACACCCACAACCCCAGCCAGTACCCCCTTTCGTACACCCAGTACACCCAGTACCCCCTCTCATACACCCACAACCCCAGCCAGTACCCCCTTTCGTACACCCAGTACCCCCTCTCATACACCCACAACCCCAGCCAGTACCCCGTTTTATGCGTCCACTAGGCCACCCAGCATCCCCTCTCGCACACTTACTCCTTCAGCCTGTGCCCCCTCTCGCACACTTACTCCTTCAGCCAGTGCCCCCTCTCGCACACTTACTCCTTCAGCCAGTGCCCCCTCTCGCACACTTACTCCTTCAGCCAGTGCCCCCTCTCGCACACTTACTCCTTCAGCCAGTGCCCCCTCTCGCAAACTTACTCCCTCAGCCAGTGCCCCCTCTCGCACACTTACTCCCTCAGCCAGTGCCCCCTCTCACACACTCATTACCCCTGGCACTGCCCACACTCGCACACTCACTCGCTCAAGCAACCCCTTTCGTACACTCACTACCCCTGCCAGCCCCCCTTCTCGCACACTTTCCCGTTCAACTGACACATCCTCTCAGGCTCACACCTGCTCAACGACTACTACTCGCACCCTCTCTGCCAGTAGTACCTCTCACCCACTATCCCCTTCATCCTCATTGAGCACACCTTACCACACACTTTCTCACTCATCATACACCCACACTTACACAGACTCCTCCACACTCTCAGGGTTTCACCACTCCACATCGAGCACTACTTCTGACACATTTACTACTATCACATCATCTAGAGTGCAGGAGTTAATTAAACAATTTGGTGGTCAAAGTTCAACCTGTTGAAAATGTGTAGTGTTTCTGAATGATAATTGCCGTTTCATGTCAAATATGCATCGTTGGTGTGTTAAACCCAATAAAACAAACAAGAATGACGTTCAACACAGCAGGTTGGTGGCACCTTGGGGAGAACGGTCTCGTGTTAATGACTGGAGCAGAATAGGTGGAATGGTATCAAACACAGTTTCCAGGTGTTTGATGCCATTCCATTATTATGAGCCATTCTCCCCTCAGCAGCCTCCTGTGATGTTCAACTAGTAAAAAGGAATCTGATGAGCATGTTTCCTTTACTCTGGGACATCTATTCTGCTGACACATTTTGTAAAGTAGTTGGATTTCTGTGTTTTCTGTGTATTCAACTAAATAAACTAAATGGCCAATAGAAAGTCATTGACTGGATGTTTGTTTGACTAGTGGTGTGGAGTAATGCAGAATAAGTAGGGTGCAGTTTAGCAACATCACCCCTAGGGGGGAAGAAAACACATTTAAAAATGAGAAAAACAATAAATGTTGTATGCAGTTGTGCATTCAGAAACTACCATGACTGCATTTACACAGACAGCCCAATTCGGATTATTTTGTCAACACATGATATATGCCATTTATCAGACTCTTATCCAAAGTGATTTACAGACATGCGTGCATTCACTTTACGTATGGGTGGTCCAGAGAATAAAAACCACTACCCTGGCATTACATGCGCCATGCTCTACCAACACCTAAAAAGGACACATAATTTCATAAATACAATTTATTTATACATAAAAAGGTAATTTCCTCCTAAATTTCAAAAGAAAAAATTGACTACCAAGACTTATAGATTATCTAGTGATGCCATAGATTTACTTTTTGCTTTCATTTTAGTAAACTGTGATCTTCTTGTCCTTGATGGAGGTGCGTGTGGTATGGAGGTCATAGAGCCGACCCAGGGTGGTGGAGGAGAGACATAAGTCATCAGACCTGACTGAAACAATGGATGTGTCACGGAGTTCAGGGAGCCAAACTGTGCAGAAGCATGTGTCAAGGTAGGTCTGGGGGTTCTCTGTCCTGTTGGGCAAGGAGATCTGAACCTTGCATTGTTGGGCAGCACAGGGGTGGCTGGTGAGCTTAGCATGACTGGAATAGATGTCCAGTGCATGTTGTGGTGGCTCTGGTTTTGAACAAAGTTAGGTGGTGGAACATAGGTCCCAGGCCTGGACCCTTCCCTGTACTGAATAAGGTACTCTGGGTAAACCTGATGCTTCCCGACCACCACAAATACAGCGGGGTTGTAGATATCATCCACACAGCTGTCATAGGAGATGGTGTGACTTCCATCTTTTGAAGGGGGGCAGAGGTAGCTGGAGTGTCCTTGCGTGTAATTTCCCACCAGCACACGACAAACAAACATGGACCTGACTCCTGACTGGCTGGTGTAGCTGTGGGAGAACTTGGCATCCTTAGAGAAGTAGCTTCCTGGAAAGAGATGGGTTAGAATTAGAACAATCACAGTGAGTGTGACATTAAAAAGACATTTGTTTTGTCAACTTTTCCACGGTATTTCCACAATGTGACGTGAAAGAGAATAGCAAAAAAAATGCAATTTCCACGTAACATAATATATCATTATATAAACTTAAAAATCTATTAGATATCACATGAAATACAGAGCTCACCTTGCCCATAGGGCGTTCCTCGTGTTCCACCCATCCTCCAGGCAATGTTCTGCCGGCATATAGCGTCCACGTGTTTAGAGTCTGTTCCATGGAAGAGCTGCTTCTCATTCCCTTTCCCTGCATTTGCCTTTCTCATCACATCTCCTTGCCTTGGGAGAGGAACAACATATTCATTTGTCAGTATCGTCATTGGCAGGCTACCTCATAGCATTTGCAAGTGTTTGCTGCTAGAATCTAAGTACCAGTTACCATTAACATGTTAAATCTGTTCGCATATGTTATGACTGCTTTGATTAACCCAAACAATCTGAACATATTTCTTGGGTAGATTACATTTCTTTTGGCATGAGGATTTGTGATTCTTACCACGAAAAGACCTCCCACAGGATCCGATTCTGCACCCTCTCAATAGTCTTCACACTGAAGCCAGTCATAGTTTGGTGGAAAAGATCCAGAATATTCTTGTGCTCAGCTGAGGAACTCTGCAGAGCAACCCTCTAGAGGGAATGCATTTGAAAAGAACATCCTTTTACCAATGTAATAGCTACCAATCTAATAATGCACTGCCTTCTGACCAGATGCAAGATCTTACGAGTTAAAAAGTGATTATGAACCTTGAATCCAGTTTCAGGTACTGAAGATTTATCCCAGTGACTGGGTAAAGCTTTGGATTTCAGCAGGCAGTCAGAGTCTTTTTTGCTGACGATGATTAGAGAAAGTTAGACAGCATTATAATAAAATACAATCAGTATAATCTTATCTACCTGGCAGCTCTCTCTCCTAATTTATATCCAATAGCAAATTGATTCCGAGGAACGAGGTTAGTGTAGTCTACTCTACAAGGTCTCTTACCAAAGTGTGTTACTAGCATCATTAGTATGCCCGATTGCCTGGATGTTGCGGTAGGTGGACAACATGGATGCCACCAGTTCATTAGGTACTCCCCTCTGCTGCAGGGTGTTGAGTGGGTGGGGCTCGTAGAAGTCGTGAGACCTGTCACAGTCCACCTCTGCAGCACAGGTTCCTGTAATGTAGCGCTCACAGACGTGCAGTCTTCTGCAGCTCCCTTTGTCAGGACAGTAACCGTACTCTCCACTACCTTTGTTGTATGTGAAGCAAACCTGGAGACAAACACAGACCACTCCTGATGAGGGCTTGATAAGGACATTGGATAAGTGCAAACTCTGTTTAAGTGCATCAGTCCCAATTCAAGTACATCAGTTTTACAGATATCCCAATTCAAAGAAATAATTTTTAAAGATATCTGCACGCTCAGTTTAGTACACATACTTGGATGATAGCCTCAAGTCTGTGAATTCATCAGTCGTCCTTTTGGACGTGGGGAAATAAACATTGAATATACAATGCCTATAAGACAGGTGTGTGCCTTTCCAAATCATGTCCAATCAATTGAATTTACCACAGGTGGACTCCAATCAAGTTGTAGAAACATCTCAAGGATGATCAATGGAAACAGGATGCACGTGAGCTTAATTTGGAGTCTCATAGCAAAGGGTCTGAATACGTATATAAAAAAGGTATTTCTGCTTTTTCTTTTTAATACATTTGTAAAAATGTCTAAAAAACTGTTTTTTCTTTGTCATTATGGGGTATTGTGTGTAGATTATTGAGGATTTAAAAAAAAATATATATATATATATTTTAGAATAAGGCTGTGACGCAACAAAATGTGGAAAAAGTCAAGGGGTCTGAATCCTTCCCGAATGCCTATGACGCACATACTGGGGGTAAAAGGGCGTTGTCATTCTGCAGCAGTAATGTACACAGCTCCTTCCTGTCCAGTTCCTCCAGGTAATGCTCTCTCAGGACTCTGATGTTGTGCTCTGACGTCAGCTCATGGCAGAGACTGCATCCTTGTCTGGAATTCGCAAGAACGAGAGGCGATTTCTTATGAAGCTCTTTAAAACATATATTAGGTTTTCTTTAAATGTCAAATCTACAAACTTACCACGAACCTGTAGCAATTGACATGTATACTATAGTGCATTACCTGTCACATTCTGTAAGACCACATGGAATTTAGAACATTTCAGAAATAATAGTAGAATGAATAGAAGTAATATGACGGGTAAATGGCTTCCGGAGTAAAAACAAACAGTAAAGTAAAGAAAGTTTACCTCTGATTGGATGGACATGTTCCATACAGATAGAACTTACACAGGTGTAAATTGCTGCAGCCACTACATCCATTAGCTCTGCATAACCTCATCTTCGTCTTGGCAACTATCAGTTTGTTTCCCTTAGAGACAGCCCTGGTAAACATCTCCTGATTCCCTAAAACACTTTCCAGGTCATCTTCCATCGTGCTAATGTTGGCACGCAATTCTCCCAGCTCAAAGGACCCATTATGGGCACAGAGGACCTTGTAGATCAGAGCTGTTGTATCCATGTCGGTCACCGTAGGACACCTGACTGTTGGCCCTCACAAAACTGTACATATACTGTCAAATCTGAAGTAGAACGTTGCTCTCCGTTAACTACAAAACAGGTGACCAGCATGCGACAAAAACATTTCTGACTAAATGAAACTTACAGTATATGTAACCCCTCCCCTATTATGAAGGTAGCCAAGTATAACAAACAGGCAATGGAACACACTAATGACGGTACACAGCCTTTTAAATACGGCACATTGAACTCTGCCCGAGTGGTATGTGGAACCTTCATTTACATCACAATAGGCCTGCTAGACACACAGTAGCAGCAGTAGTGATTCATTGATTCAGTTTAATCTAAAATAAAGAGGATTTTTGTTCCCCAAAAAATTAAGTTTCTGACATGAGGGTGTTTCCAAATCTCTTAGAAAAGAGTAGGCTTGTCCAAAAAACATCGGCAATCAATGATTTTCTGAGTTTATTCAGTTTAAAACACAGACATCAAACTGGTTTCATTTACAAAATGTATGGACTGTGTCAGCAAATCTGTGTAAAGGAAACATGCTCACCAAATTCATATGTGCAAAATGACAAATGTCTGGTTTGTTGTTAACAGCTTTACTGTTATTTAGCCCTTACAGGTAAAGATACACAGCTATACTACATTTTTGATACGCAAATAAAGTGATCATTCATCATTTTAATACATTTTCTGTCAAATTTTCTTTTCTTTTTTAAATGTTTGCCATCAAAACATTATACTTACTGCTCCATCCTGACAAAGGCAAATTATTGCAGAAGGCATCTGTTTTTTTCTTTGGTGTCCCTCCTTTGAGCTGTTGGAACACTGTACAGTGACTCAGGAGGAGATCTAGTGGTGCTTGTTGTGGTAGATAGTGGACGATAGAAGGCACCCGTCGAGGGAGAGAACACCCGAGATAGGTTGCTTGCTGAGGGGGAGAGTGTGCTTGGAGAATTGCTTGACGTGGAGGGGGAAGTGTGTGAGAGAGTTTGTGTGTAAGTTGGGGAGCATGATGAGTGAGAAAGTGTGTGATAAGGTGTGCTCAATGAGGATGAAGGGGATAGTGAGTGAGAGGTACTGCTGGCAGGGAGTGTGTGAGTAGTGGTTGTTGAGCGGGTGTGAGCCAGAGATAGGGGGCCAGTTAAAGGGGAAAGTGCAGGAGAAAGGGTGCTGGCTGAGGGAGTGAGTGTAGGAGAAGGGGTGGGGGGTTGGAGAGCCAGTCTACGAGAGGCTGTGCTGGCTGGGGTCGTGAGTGTAGGAGAGGGGGTACTGGCTGGGGTAGTGAATGTATAAGAGGGGGTGCTGGTTGGGGTCGTGAGTGTAGGAAAGGGGGTACTGGCTGGAGTAGTGAATGTATAAGAGGGGGTGCTGGCTGGGGTAGTGAATGTATAAGAGGGGGTGCTGGCTGGGGTAGTGAATGTATAAGAGGGGGTGCTGGTTGGGGTCGTGAGTGTAGGAGAGGGGGTACTGGCTGGAGTAGTGAATGTATAAGAGGGGGTGCTGGCTGGGGTAGTGAATGTATAAGAGGGGGTGCTGGCTGGGGTAGTGAATGTATAAGAGGGGGTGCTGGCTGGGGTAGTGAATGTATAAGAGGGGGTGCTGGCTGGGGTAGTGAGTGTAGGAGAGGGGATACTGGCTGGGGAAGGGAGTTTATAAGAGGGGGTGCTGGCTGGGGTAGTGAGCGTATAAGAGCGGGTACTGGCTGGGGTAGTGAGCGTATAAGAGGGGGTACTGGCTGGGGTAGTGAGCGTATAAGAGGGGGTACTGGCTGGGGTAGTGAGTGTAGGAGAGGGTGTACTGGCTGGGGTAGTGAGAGTGTGAGAGGGGGAACTGGCTGGGGTAGTGAGTGTACGAGAGGGTGTACTGGCTGGGGTAGTGAGAGTGTGAGAGGGGGAACTGGCTGGGGTAGTGAGCGTACGAGAGGGTGTACTGGCTGGGGTAGTGAGCGTACGAGAGGGGGTATTGGCTGGGTTAGTGAGCGTACGAGAGGGGGTATTGGCTGGGGTAGTGAGTGTAGGAGAGGGGATACTGGCTGGGGAAGGGAGTTTATAAGAGGGGGTGCTGGCTGGGGTAGTGAGCGTATAAGAGGGGGTACTGGCTGGGGTAGTGAGTGTGTGAGAGGGGATACTGGCTGGGGTAGTGAGCGTACGAAAGGGGGTACTGGCTGGGGTAGTGAGTGTGTGAGTGAGGTTTGCAACTGAGGGAGTGAAATCTGGGCCTAGGGTGGTATCCACCAATTGAGAACTTAGGGCTGGCTTTAAGAGGACTGGAGATGTTAATGGGGTTTGGTCAGGTTTTGGGAGAAACCGCGAGGCGGGAAGAGAACAGGTTGGATTAGAGGAAGTTGTGGCTGCAGTTTTAGATGGACTCAAAGTGGATGGAACTCTCTTCGATGTGGTAGCAGCAGCTGTGGCTTGAATCCGGTTGGATTTTGGGGTTAAGGAAGTGGATTGGATAGAGACAGTCTTGAGTGGAGCTGGAGCTGAAGAGGTCCAGTGCATGACGCCATCATCATATTTGATGAGGAACTCGGGGTACACCTGGTGCTTTTCAAAAACCACATATATGGATGGGTTCAGGACATTGTCCACACAGCTGTCATAGAGAGTGGGGCTTCCCTCAACTTTTGGAGGGGGACGACGGAGCGCCGAATTACCCCGTGTGTAGTCACCAACAAGCACCTGACAAGCAAACATGGACCTCACTCCTGAGTGGCTGGTGAAGCTGTGTGAGTACTTGGCATCCCTGGCAAAGTAACTCCCTAAAACAAACAGACGATCATCAGTAAAACAAAATTACTGACTATGATGAGATCATGACTGCTTCTAAAATCTGACTACATTTCTGACAGTTGGTTAACATGAGGTACCTTCACCATACACAGTTCCATTGGTTCCACACAGCCTCCAGTCGAAGTTATCTCTGCAAATGGCGTCTACGTGTTTTGGGTCCGTTCCGTGGAAGAGATGTAGCTCCTTGCTGTTTTTACCCCCGTTGTTTTTCTTCATCAAATCTCTTTTCCTGAGAAAGAGGAAATGACCATTAGCTGCTGTTAAGAATACTATTTATGGATGGTTATTCCCTATTGGAATTTGGCCTCCAGGTACCATATGTAAAGCCAGAGGTCACCGTAAAGCAGCTCTCAGTAACTGGTATCTGGGCCCCTAAGACATAAAATGGTCTATGGTTGTCTTTAAGCGATTAAGACGTTTCAAATGTATAGTCTATTCAACCCCAAGGTCTCCGCCTTGATTTAATGCTTTGGCAGTGAAAAAAGATAGGCAAGAGTATTTAGGTCAGCCCTCCCCTGGGAGGGGAGGGGGTGAGATTTGTTGAAGACCTCTTACATGAACATGTCTATGTCTCTCTTGTCTAATAAACCTTTAAATATAGGAGATGTTCACCTCATATTTTGTGTCTAGCATTTCTACACACCCTGGTTTTCAATTCCTGCTTCCCCATAATCTTGTTCAAGCCAGGGTTTACATAGTATTTTGGAAGTAACATGCTAGGATTGTGTGTGAGAGTTTACATAGTGTTTTGGAAGTAACATGCTAGGATTGTGTGTGAGAGTTTACATAGTGTTTTGGAAGTAACATGCTAGGATTGTGTGTGAGAGTTGATGTAAACATACCACTGGAAGACTTCCCAGAGGTCCCTGTTTTGGACCCTCTCGATGCTGGTGATTTGGAAGCCCCTCATGGTGTTGTTGAAAAGTCTCTGTACCTTCTGATAGTCCCTGTCAAAACTCAGAAGAGTGACTGTCTGCAGGAGGGGGAAAACAAAATGGTTGTCACAGCTGAAACCAAATGAAAGGAAATGTTAGACTTCCCTGCAAGTCAAAGCAGTAGAATCCCATGTAAACAAGTGACCTTGTATCCAATGTCAGGTATCGCAGACTTGTCCCAAGATCCAGGAACAGCTCTGAAATTCTGAGAGGGGTTGCGTGCTCCATTTCTCCTGAAATGACATATGAAAAATAATCTATTAGGTCAATATGGAAATGGTGTAATAAAAAAAAAATGGATTCATAACATATACTCATATACTCAGTCCATTCCCATTCATATATTACCTGCTTCTTGCAGCTTGTGCGTCCACAGTTGAAACAAATACTGGACGTCGTCTGACCATCCTTATAGTACCAAATCTTTCGTTAAATTGAGTCATGTCTGTAATTACAATAATAACTATTTGAACCAGCATCCTTACAGTTACCGTTCGACATCTCTAACATCTAGGCGACCTGCTGCCGATTTTAGTATTGTAATTTGAGGGGTGTACACTACCGGTCAAAAGTTTTAGAACACCAATTCATTCAAGGGTTTTTCTTTTTACATTGTAGAATAATAGTGAAGACATCAAAACTATGAAATAACACATATGGAATCATGTAGTAACCACAAAAGTGTTAAACAAATCAAAATATATGTTATATTTGAGATTCCATCCTTTGCCTTTGATGACAGCTTTGCACACACTTGGCATTCCCTCAACCAGCTTCATGAGGTATTACCTGGAATGCATTACAATTAACATGTGTGCCTTCTTAAAAGTTAATTTGTGGAATTTCTTTCCTTCTTAATGCGTTCGAGCTAATCAGTTGTGTTGTGACGAGGTATGAGTGGTATACAGAAGATGGCCCTATTTGGTAAAAGACCAAGTCCATATTATGGCAAGAGCAACTCAAATTAGCTAAGAGAAACGACAGTACATCATTACTTTAAGACATGAAGGTCAGTCAATCCAGAAAATGTCAAGAACATTGAAAGTTTATTCAAGTGCAGCCGCAAAAACTATCAAGCGTTATGATGAAATTGGCTCTCATGGGGACCGCCACAGAAATAGATGACCCAGAGTTACCTCTGTTGCAGAGCATAAGTTCTTTAGAGTTACTAGCCTCAGAAATTGCAGCCCAAATAAATGCTTCACAGAGTTCAAGTAACAGACACATCTCAGCATCAACTGTTCAGAGGAGACTGTGTGAATCAGGCCTTCGTGGTCGAATTGCCTCAAAGAAATCCCTACTAAAGGACACCAATAATAATAAGAGACTTGCTTGGGCCAAGAAACAAGAGCGATGGACATTAGACTAGTGGAAATCTGTTCTTTGGTCTGGAGTCCAAATTGGAGATGTTTGGTTCCAACCGCCGTGTCTTTGTTGAGACGCGGTCTGGGTGAATGGATGATCTCCGCATGTGTATTTCCCACTGTAAAGCATGGAGGAGGAGGTGTTATGGTGTGGGGGGGCTTTGCTGGTGACACTGTCTGTGATTTATTTAGAATTCAAGGCACAGTTAACCAACATGGCTAACACAGCATTCTGCAGCGATACGCCATCCCATCTAGTTTGGGCTTAGTGGGACTATCATTTGTTTTTCAACAGGACAGTGACCCAAAACACACCTCCAGGATGTGTAAGGGCTATTTTATCAGGATGGAGAGTGATGGAGTGCTGCATCAGATGACCTGGCGTCCACAATCCCCTGACCTCAACCAAATTGAGATGGTTTGGAATGAGTCGGACCTCAGAGTGAAGGAAAAGCAGCCAACAAGTGCTCAGCATATGTGGGAACCGCTTCAAGACTGTTGGATAAGCATTCCAGGTGAAGCTGGTTGAGCGAATGCCAAGAGTGTGCAAAGCTGTCATCAAGGCAAAGGGTGGCTATTTGAATCACAAAATAAAATATATTTTGATTTGTTTAAAATTATTTTGGTTAGTACATGATTCCATATATGTTATTTCATAGTTTTAATGTCATCACTACTATTCTACAATGTAGAAAATAGTAAAAATAAAGAAAAACCTTGACTGAGTAGGTGTTCTAAAACTTTTGACCGGTAGTATATAAGAGTAGCCTTTTAGACTCTAACTGTAACTTGTGTTAAGCGCTTATAACTCAAATATATTATTATTATTACTATTATTACAGAAGGATGCACATGAGAGCTGTTTTGCAAGAGTGTTGATGTGTGTTACCTCTGAAACTCAGCTCATAAGACTGCTGGCCTGCAGTGAACTTCACCACAGCACTTTGATCCTCCTGGAACCTTTTCTCAAGGTCTTCACTGGTGATGGACGATAATCTGTGCATCTCTTTCTGTGATTTATAGGAAAAAACTCAAATTCAAGGGGAATAACGTTTTACTATCTCTATTATTGTCCTCGTAACACATCAGCCTGTTTGAGTGTTTTACACCACTTACGATGGATGCGTACTGGATCCATTTGCCGTACTCGTCCTCCCAGAACCACACCCACTCTGTGGTGAGTACGTATGTGGGCTTGGTCACAGAGGAAACTGTGGAGAGACGACGAACATCCCATAACCCGCGGCTCATGGAGTCGAAACGCACACGCTCAGCTCCCTCACTGTGAAGGCATAACAAATGTAAATGGTTCAAAAATGGTTAATGGTTCAAAAAAAACTTTTGCTAGTTAAAGGTAGACTCAGGGAAATGATGTTGCCACAAGCAGCACCGCAGATATTGAGATGAGCGAGATGCAGGAGAGTCACACACAGTAATATATCTGCACATGTGCACGGGTTTGCTTCACGCTGTTACAATGTTGGTAGCCACGGGACCAAAACAGCGGGGAAGTTGAGGCTTGCACTCCAACGCTCTTAGTTGTTGCGGAAATTGCTGAGTCTATCCTTAAGTATGACATAACAACATACTGTACCTGTGTATCTTAGAAGGGTCACAGAAGTCTCTCTCGATTGCTTCGTTTTCTGGCAGAGCTGACCAAGTCTGTCCACCGTTCACTTCCCACTTGTAGGGCATTTTGAAGTGGACTCTCGAGCATTTCTCTGAAAGTCATACGTTTGCAGTGAGATGTGATATGTTTCTGAGTATCATTGTTGCACCTGGGTAACAGCCAGATTTGTCCCTGAATTATGGTTTCACAGGGTTTGTATTGTGTATCTACTGACAACCTTGAAAGTTATAGATAAACTCATATCCGGCCGGCTGCCATAGCTTCTTCCTGAGTAAAAATGGGGCAAAGCCCTTGCAGCTGCCAAAGCAAACATAGGAACGCTATCCTCTAGTCACTCTGCCTCCACACACAATATCTCCCTCGTTAAATGTACCTCCTTGTTTGCAGTCCTCCTTGACAAAGAACATGCAGATCTCATTCCTCACTGTAAATAAACAAATCAACAAACAAACATTTAGTTACATGAAATCAAAGTTGGCAACAGGGTTGAGGTCAATTCCAGTTCACTCATGAAGTAAACCAAATTCCAATTCCACATTTTCCTCACTAGCTAGGTTTCCATCCAAACTATCTGCGCATTTTCCCACCAGAGACGTGTTTCCATCAGATTGACTTGTTGTGGATAAAAGGCTGTGCATGATGACATCGTGAACAGAAACATTACTTTTGCAGTTAAATTCCCATGTACTGAATACGTGTTTTTGCATTATACAGCGAATGTGCCCACTCAGGTATTGGCACGTGCGCTCTAGCCACCATCTCGCAGATACAGTTGTGGGTACAGTCTACATGATGAGATTATTATGGACAAAAGAGCAAGATCATTTTTATTTGTCAAATGGCAGCCAAGCATTGATGATCATGTCACCAGAATAAAACCCTCAATGTTTATTGGAAAGGAGCATCAAGCGTATCACCTTGCACTTTCACCACCCTGAGAAGTTGATCATAACTTGTTTCGTCTATGGCCTAATAAACTGAATGCTTTCCTGAGCCGTAGTGGGAGGACCACACAACATGTCATCCTGTGACTCCAAGTTTACTTCAATATTTGGGAATAAAACCATTTCCGCCTTTTCTCGCTTAATAACTTACGTTGTCCAGCGTATTTTTATGTCAACATTTGGAAAGGTTACCAATAATTTTTTTCCCCCAGGCCTGTCATGACATTTTTCATCCAACATGTACAGTTTGAAGTCGGAAGTTTACGTGCACCTTAGCCAAATACATTTAAACTCAGTTTTTCACAATTCCTGACATTTAATTTAAAAAGATACCTGGTCTTAGGTCAGTTAGGATCACCACTTTATTTTAAGAATGTGAAATGTCAGAATAATAGTAGAGAGAATGATTTATTTCAGCTTTTATTTCTTTCATCACATTCCCAGTGGGTCAGAAGTTTACATACACTCAATTAGTATTTGGTAGCATTGCCTTTAAATTGTTTAATTTGGGTCAAACGTTTCGGGTAGCCTTCCACAAGCTTCCCACAATAAGTTGGCTGAATTTTGACCCATTCCTCCTGGCAGAGCTGGTGTAACTGAGTCAGGTTTGTAGGCCTCCTTGCTCACACACGCCTTTTCAGTTCTGCCCACAAATTGTCTATAGGATTGAGGTCAGGCCTTTGTGATGGCCACTCCAATACCTTGAATTTGTTGTCCTTAAGCCATTTTCCCACAACTTTGGAAGTATGCTTGGGGTTGTTGTCCATTTGGAAGACCCATTTGCGACAAAGCTTTAACTTCCTGACAGATGTCTTGATATATTGCTTCAATATACCCACATAATTTTCATACCTCATGATGCCATCTATTTTGTGAAGTGCACCAGTCCTTCCTGCAGCAAAGGACCCCACAACATGATGCTGCCACCTCCGTGCTTCACGGTTGGGAAGGTGTTCTACGGCTTGCAAGCCTCCCCCATTTTTCAAAAAAGTACGATCTTTGTCCCCATGTGCACACCGTAGTCTGGCTTTTTTATGGCGGTTTTGGAGCAGTGGTTTCTTCCTAGCTGAGCGGCCTTTCAGGTTATGTCGATATAGGACTTGTTTTACTGTGGATATAGATACTTTTGTACCTGATTCCTCCAGCATCTTCACAAGGTCCTTTGCTGTTGTTTTGGGATTGATTTGCACTTTTCACACCAAAGTACGTTCATCTCTAGGAGACAGAACGCGTCTCCTTCCTGAGCGGTATGATGGCTGCGTAGTCCAATGGTGTTTATACTTGCGTACTATTGTTTGTACAGATGAACGTCGTACCTTCAGGCATTTGGAAATTGCTCCCAAGGATGAACCAGACTTGTGGAGGTCTACAATTTTTTTTCTGAGGTCTGGCTGATATCTTTTGATTTTCCCATGATGTCAAGTAAATAGGCATTGAGTTTGAAGGTAGGCCTTGAAATACATCCACAGGTACACCTCCAATTGACTCAAATGATGTCAATTAGCCTATTAGAAGCTTCTAAAGGCATGACATCATTTTCTGGAATTTTCTAAACTGTTTAAAGGCTCAGTCAACTTAGTGTATGTAAACTTCTGACCCACTGGAATTGTGATACAGTTAATTATAAGTGAAATAATCTGTCTGTAAACAATTGTTGGAAAAATGTATTGTGTCGTGCACAAAGTAGATGTCCTAACTGACTTGTCAAAACTATAGTTTGTTAACAAGAAATTTGTGGAGTGGCTGAAAAACGAGTTTTAATGACTCTAACCTAAGTCTATGTAAACTTCTGAATTCAACTGTACTTTACTCGCATAAAAAGGTTTCATGGAAACCTAGTTATTGAAAAGCATTTCAGAGAATTGTACTTATTTCATTGACTGGTCTGGAATTTAAATAGAATTGACCACCAAGCAAGTCCATAGAGAAATACTTCCAAGTAAGGGTTTGCAGACAACTACAGTGGGGCAAAAAAGTATTTAGTCAGCCACCAATTGTGCAAGTTCTCCCACTTAAAAAGATGAGAGAGGCCTGTAATTTTCATCATAGGTACACTTCAACTATGACAGACAAAATGAGAAAAAAATCTCCAGAAAATCACATTGTAGGATTTTTTAATGAATTTATTTGCAAATTATGGTGGAAAATAAGTATTTGGTCAATAACAAAAGTTTATCTCAATACTTTGTTATATACCCTTTGTTGGCCATGACAGAGGTCAAATGTTTTCTGTAAGTCTTAACAAGGTTTTCACACACTGTTATTGGTATTTTGGCGCATTCCTCCATGCAGATCTCCTTTAGAGCAGTGATGTTTTGGGGCTGTTGCTGGGCAACACGGACTTTCAACTCCCTCCAAAGATTTTCTATGGGGTTGAGATCTGGCGACTGGCTAGGCCACTCCAGGACCTTGAAATGCTTCTTACGAAGCCACTCCCTCGTTGCCCGGGCGGTGTGTTTGGGATCATTGTCATGCTGAAAGACCCAGCCACGTTTCCTCTTCAATGCCCTTGCTGATGGAAGGAGGTTTTCACTCAAAATCTCACGATACATGGCCCCATTCATTCTTTCCTTTACACTGATCAGTCGTCCTGGTCCCTTTGCAGAAAAACAGCCCCAAAGCATGATGTTTCCACCCCCATGCTTCACAGTAGGTATGGTGTTCTTTGGATGCAACTCAGTATTCTTTGTCCTCCGAACATGACGAGTTGAGTTTTTACCAAAAAGTTATATTTTGGTTTCATCTGACCATATGACATTCTCCCAATCTTCTTCTGGATCATCCAAATGCTCTCTAGCAAACTTCAGACAGGCCTGGACATGTACTGGCTTAAGCAGGGGGACACATCTGGCACTGCAGGATTTGAGTCCCTGGCGGCGTAGTGTGTTACTAATGGTAGGCTTTGTTACTTTTGTCCCAGCTCTCTGCAGGTCATTCACTAAGTCCCCCCGTGTGGTTCTGGAATTTTTGCTCACCGTTCTTGTGATCATTTTGACCCCACGGGGTGAGATCTTGCATGGAACCCCAGATCGAGGGAGATTATCAGTGGTCTTGTATGTCTTCCATTTCCTAATAATTGCTCCCACAGTTGATTTCTTCAAACCAAGCTGCTTACCTATTGCAGATTCAGTCTTCCCAGCCTGGTGCAGGTCTACAATTTTGTTTCTGGTGTCCTTTGACAGCTCTTTGGTCTTGGCCATAGTGGAGATTGGAGTGTGACTGTTTGAGGTTGTGGACAGGTGTCTTTTATACTGATAACAAGTTCAAACAGGTGCCATTAATACAGGTAACGAGTGGAGGACAGAGGAACCTCTTAAAGAAGAAGTTACAGGTCTGTGAGAGCCAGAAATCTTGCTTGTTTGTAGGTGACCAAATACTTATTTTCCACCATAATTAGCAAATAAATTCATTAAAAATCCTACAATGTGATTTTCTGGATTTTTTTTCTCATTTTGTCGGTCATAGTTGAAGTGTACCTATGATGAAAATTACAGGCCTCCCTCATCTTTTTAAGTGGGAGAACTTGCACAAAAGGTGGCTGACTAAATACTTTTTGCCCCACTGTATAGTGACTGTTCTGAAACATTATTCCTTACTGAACACAACCCTGATGTTTGTTCCTGCAGCCGTCTACCTGTGTTTCTCTGAGGACAGCTCTGGGGCCTGTTGATAGAAGCAGCACTGCCGGCACCTTCACTTTTCATGGCCTGAATGTTTCGGTAGGTGGACAACATGGACACCATTAGATCGTTTGGCACTCCCCTCTGCTGCAGGGTCCTCAGTGGGTGGGGCTCAAAGAAGTCATGACACCTGTTGCAGTCGGCTCCCGAGGAACAGGTTCCTCTGATGTACCTGTCACACACGTGAAGTCTCCTGCACCCCTCCTGATCCGGGCAGTTGCCATATGGCATAGTGCCTTTGTTATAAGAGTTGCACACCTGAAAGAGTGAGTGACAAGGCTTTTAAAATACTTGTTTATGCAAGAAAGCATGAGATGAACACACAGAGCTATTGGGTAAATCCATTTAAATTCAATCACTTTTTGACAGAACCCCTATTAATTTGACAGAACATTCCATACATATTTACCCATTGTAGAAGTGCTACAGTTTTAACACCTTAATGCCAAAACATTCAAGAGACTAAAAATAAATAAAAAATGTTTTAAGTGAGAATAGAACAGCCTAATTCATACTCTTAGAACAGGTGCTTCCACAATAATGTGGTTTGTACCGCATACAAGGTAAAGCATTGGATTCTTCACCCACCACAGTAAGACATTATACCATTACGCTACCTTTTCATGCTTTAAAAAATCTAATTAAAGCAAGCTCTGCTTTTATACTTACAAGACCATCAGGCTTGATTGAACTGTTTTGTCTTGCAGCAATGTGGTGCATCCCTGTATTTTCTTAAACCTTTATTTTAGCAATACATGTCATTGAAAAAAATAACATCCTTTTTTGGTCAGTATGTGCCCAACAGGTGGTGGTCTGCATTCTTCATTTCTGTAACTTTTGGCTTAATACGTAATATAGGGTCCTGTTTTATCAATTGCTGTGCTGATCAATGGACAGTTCATTACCGATGTCAAAATAAGATGTAGCTTAAAGTTGTTTGTACTTGTATTTATTTTTCCAGTAAAGATGGTTATGCAACGATAATACACTGTACAGTCCATTATCCCCCTGAAGAGGATGAATTCGGCTGTTTCAGAAGGTTTGAATCCTAAGCAACCTGCCTACACAGTTTGAAGTACAATGCCAACATAGCTACTGTAGTAGGTCAAAGCTGTGTGCTGGAAAACCTTGGTAGAGCATGGGTGGAATAAGCATAGTGGTGCTCATGTGAATTTCATTTCTTTTTCGGCTTCAGACCAATACCTATTCTCACTTAAAACGTCGTTTTTTTGTTTTTAATTTCACCAGAAAGTGATTATTCAACATTATCATACAGCTTAACACATGCTCTCCTTGTGAACCCTCACAATGCTGTGCATTTTATTTATTGATAAGATCCCAGCTCATAATCCTACTGATCATTGCTCAAAGCAAATTGGTGAGAGCAAGGAAACAAAGACTGAAGCAAATATTTACTATGCGATTACACAATGTGGCTAGATGACTACAGGAGAGCAAAAAATTGATGACCTGTTCTTAATGGAAGGGTTCTGAATGATTCTCTCTCACCAAGGCGAGGTGTGACTGTGAATGTATCATAGTCATCCACATCGGTGGAAGCGACGTGGGACACACAAAGGAGACAGCCCTGTTGCGTCAGATGTGAGCTGATTTGGAGGTAGTCATCTGGATATCTGACAACGGTGACCTACTCTGACATCCCACAGTGGAGGAGTTGGATGTTTCAGTGGGATGGGGAACATCAACAAGCGCATAGAGATGGCACAGCGCTCTGTCAACCAGCTGGTGTTTGCATTTCTCTGTGACAGGCGCATGCCCACAATCTGCCACTCTGCCATAAAGTACTGTATTCCTGGGCAGTAGAAAAGGATTCATGAATACATGCTCGCGCCTGTGCAGCAGCAAAATAAATTCACAGTGGACAAACAGGCTTATTCTGTTCAGGGTATGATGCCATATTGTAACTGTACAAACAGTGATCATAAACGTTGATACTGTATATGATATGAGTTTTATGATAAGAAAATGTGAAGTGCACATTTGGACAGGTCATACAAGCAAGCCAAACACATCAAAGCAGCATTTATTATAATCCTCACCGTCTCATATTTCAAGATATTGTACATTGAGTCCTCTTACTTAACAGCATTTCTCTCACTCAGTCAACAGAACATTTACAAAAGTTGCCCAATTAGCGGGAAGGATGGGGCAACTTCGTGTCGCGCGCGGGGCTCAAGTTGAGAACGTCTGTCAGTCAAAACCCATACTGCGCTGTGAAGCACAGAGCCTGAGGTCTGACGACATGTACAGCATCTTACTGTACAGCCACAGCGTTCCAATTTATGCTTGCCCAAATCTGCCATTTTCAACCTGTATACAGGTACGAGTGTAAAGGGTTAACATTTTTTACAACAATTATTTAAAAAAAATAAAACACATATTTGCATATGCAGTAGCTTAGACCCTATTTTAGATAAAGTATCTGTTGAGACACAACATGCTTTAGAATACAGAGTGGGTGTCATGTTTTGACTGATAAATGTACTAAAATGGGAATACAATTTAAATGTCTACTTTCTTACCAGAAAGACTATTGGAGGTGTACATATCAGATAACGTTGACTTGAAATGGAAAATCTGTGGTTTTAAATTATACTGTCAATCCTCCACAGGAAACCTATTGAAATTATAAGAAATAGACAATAGAATAGACAACATGACCATTTTAAGTTCACATTCAACGGTGTGTGGACCTGTGGTCATCTTTTGTCATGCCCTGACCATAGAGAGCCCTCGGTTCTCTATGGTGTTTAGGTCAGAGTGAGACTGGGGGGGTTATTTAGTTTTTAGATTTCTAGATTGGTGGTTTGTGTGGTTCCCAATTAGAGGCAGCTGGTAATCGTTGCCTCTAATTGGGGATCATATTTAGGAAAGATTTTTCCCCACCTGCATTTGTGGGATATTGTTTGTGTTAGGGCACTTCAACTTCACGTTATTTGTAAGTTTTGGTTCTAGTTTCACTTTGTATTAAAAAGATGAGGAACTCAATGTACGCTGCGCCTTGGTCCACTCATTTTGAAGAACGTGACAGAATGCCACCTGTGCCGGCTCCATGCACCAGGTCTCCAGTGCGCCTACCCAGTCACACTCCATGGCAGGAGCCTTCCTCTGCGCCGGTGCCCAGTCTGGGCACGGCGTCCAGTCCAGCTCCAAGGCCGGAGCCTTCCTCTGCACCGATGTCCAGGCACGGTGTCCAGTCCTGCTCCATGGCCGGAGCCGCCTTCTGCACCGGTGCCCAGTCCAGGCACGGCGGCCAACTCAGCTCCATGGCTGGAGCCTTCCTCGGTGCCGGTGCCCAGTCCGGGCACGGCGTTCTACCCGGCTCCATGGCCGGACCCGTGGTCTGGGCGGGGGCAAAGACCGGCGCCGCCACTGACACTAGTCACCCCCCCTACCCTCCCCATTTGGTTTCAGGTTCTACGGCCGGAGTCCGCACCTTTGGGGGGGGGGGGGGGGGGGGTGTACTGTCACGCCCTGACTATAGAGAGCCCTCGGTTCTCTATGGTGTTTAGGGCAGAGCGTGGGGAGGGGGGGGGGGGTTATCTAGTTTTTAGATTTCTAGGTTGGGGGTTTGTGTGGTTCCCAATTAGAGGCAGCTGGTAATCGTTGCCACTAATTGGGGATCATATTTAGGTAGGCTTTTTCCCCACCTGCATTTGTGGGATATTGTTTGTTAGTGTGTTTGGGAACATCAACTTCACGTTCTTTGTAAGTTTTGTTTCTAGTTTCACTTTGTATTAAAAAGATGTGGAACTCAATGCACGCTGCGCCTTGGTCGCTCATTTTGAAGAACGTGACATCTTTGTGGTAGAAATTAAAAGTAAATTTTTTTATTTACATTTCAATGGTGTACTAGCTAATTGTTCTGAAGTAGCAATGTGAAGTAGCAATGTGCGGGTTGAATTATAACTTGCAGTCCCCGTGGTTATATCAGTGGGGAGGGCAGGTAAAAGGTCATTAAATATTGTCTGGCTGAATGGTGGGTGTGTGGCGGGTGGGTTGAATAAAGAGAACAATACCATTAAAAATCCATACAGTGCATTCAAAGTATTCAGACCGCTTGACTTTTTCCACATTTTGTTACATTACAGCCCCCCCCCCCCCGACACACAATAACCCATAACACCAAAGCAAAAACAGGTTGAGAAATTTTTCCTAATTTATGAAAAAAAAACTGAGCTATCACATTTACATAAGTATTCAGACCCTTTACTTCTTCCATTGAAGAATAATGGAAGCCACCGTTGTTCTTGGAGACCTTCAATGTTTCAGACATTTTTTGGTATCCTTCCCCAGATCTGTGCCTTCACAAAATCCTGTCTCGGAGCTCTATGGACAATTCCTTCGACCTCATGGCTTGGTTTTTGCTCTGACATGCACTCTCAACTATGGGACCTTATATAGTCAGGTGTGTGCCTTTCCAAATAATGTCCAATCAATTGAATTTACCACAGGTGGTCTCCAATGAAGTTGTAGAAACATCTCAGGGATGATCAATGGAAACAGGATGCACCTGAGCACAATTTCGAGTCTCAAAGCAAAGGGTCTGAACACTTAAGTAAATGAGGTATCTGTTTGTTTGTTTGTTTTTTTAAATAGATTTGCAAAAAACAAAAAAATACTGTTTTTGCTTTGTCATTATGGGGTATTGTGTGTGGATTGATGAGGGGGGGGGGAACTATTTGATCCATTTAAAACTTCTTCAGGATCGGTGTCCCGTCCGAGGGACGGTTGAGCTAACGTAGGCTAATGCGATTAGCATGAGGTTGTAAGAAACAAAAAAAAATCCCAGGACAAAGACATATCTGATATGGGCAGAAAGCTTCAATTCTTGTTAATCTAACTGCACTGTCCAATTTACAGTAACTATTAGAGTGAAAGAATACCATGCAATTGTTTGAGGAGAGTGCACAATTCTGAACTTGAAAATATATCAATAAACCAATTAGGCACATTTGGGCAGTCTTGATACAACATTTTGAATAGATATGCAATAGTCCATTGGATCGCTCTAAAACTTTGCACATACAGTGCGGCCATTTAGTGGCCAAAGCCTAATTGCGTCTGGGCTAGAATAATTAATTATGCCCTTTCTCTTGCATTTCAAAGATGATGGTATAAAAAAAAATACAAAACAAACATTTTTCTTCCTTTGTATTATCTTTTACCAGATCTAATGTGTTATATTCTCATACATTCCTTTCACATTTCCACAAACGTCAAAGTGTTTCCATTCAAATGGTATCAACAATATGCATATCCTTGCTTCAGGTCCTGAGCTACAGGCAGTTAGATTTGGGTATGTCATTTTAGGCGAAAATTGAAAAAAGGGGGCGGATCCTTAGAATAAGGCTGTAATGTAACAAAATGTGGAAAGAGGGAATGGGTCTGAATACTTTCTGAATGTACTGTAAATGTATAATTCCTGTGCAATTTATATCTATAAGCTATCCCTATGGTGAAGCACGGTGGTGGCAGCACCATGCTGTGGGGATGTTTTTCAGCGGCAGGGACTGGGAGACTAGTCGGGATCAAGGAAAATATGAATGGAGCAAAGTACAGAGAGATCCTTGATGATAGCCTGCTCATGACCTCAGACTGGAGCAAAGGTTCACCTTCCAACAGGAAAACGACTCTAAGCACACAGCCAAGACAACGCTGGATTGGCTTCAGGATAAGTCTCTGAATGTCCTTGAGTGGCTCAGCAAGAGCCCGGACTTGAACCCAATCGAACATCTCTGGAGAGACCTGAAAATAGCTGTGCAGCGACGCTCCCCATCCAACCTGACAGAGCTTGAGAGGATCTGCAGAGAAGAATGGGAGAAACACCCCAAATACAGGTGGGCCAAGCTTGTAGCGCCATACCCAAGAAGACTCAAGGCTGTAATCACTGCCAAAGGTGCTTCAACAAAGTATTGAGTAAAGGGTCTGAACACTTATGTAAATGTGATATTTCTGTTTTTTTATATTTTTTGATTTGCAACATTTTCTAAAAACCTGTTTTTTCTTTGTCATTATGGGTTATTTAAAAAAAATCTATTTTGGAATAAGGCTGTAACGTAGCAAAATGTGGGAAAAGTTCATATGTTTTGATTCAAATCATAGGCCTATTATATTGAATGTAGGCTACCTGTTCTGCGTGTGTTCACGTGTGTAAAATTGTCTCGGGTGACAGGGTAGGCTACCGGCAGTGCTGTGGGCCTACTGGAGGGTAAACGCAAGTAAACGCCATTTACCCACCTTTTTCAGAAAAATGCATTGAAAGTATAGGGAGCGTTACTTTTTTCACCGTGGCCGGCAATCAGAGTTCACCCACCTATTTTCGTTTACCACTACATCACTGGCTACCGGTAGGCATATTTGAAGTTCATGGTAATTCACATTGTAGCCTAGTCTAGTAAAGTTGACCGTGTGTGTTAGGGTGACCATCCCAGTTTTCCCAGGACAGTTTCAGCCCCATTTCAGGTGTTAACCCCCATTTCAGGCTACAAAAAAAGGTACATTTGTCAGTTAATGTAGGCTAATGAATGGTAATCCCTGAATGTCATTAGGTGCACTTGTTGGTGTTTTGTAACAGATGTCTATTTCCATTCATCAAATGGCACGAGTATACATGAAGTTTGGATGCTGGAATTATTTTGGAGTGGACGAACATGCACAGGTAGCCTACTGTTCGTGTCCAGAAGATCACTTTCTGACCACTTCTTCCATGGGCAAACATATGGAGAGTTTTATTTACATAAAATGGGATTCTGTCAAAGAGTAATTGAATTCAAATGGATTTTAATATGTGCAGACAGCACCTCTTCATCAGTCACACACACACACACATGGCAGGTTATATCCTATTGGGGCCTCTAAGAGAGATTTGGTTGCCCCCTCACACATTTTGCCATGATTTATGCCTTGTTAATGATATCTGAGTGAGAGTAACTAACAAAATCAATGGGGGCCCTCCGGAGGTCAGTGGCCCTGGGCATGTGTACTGCATGCCAAGTTGGTTTTAAGCAATGACTACTACATGTTTAGATAGCTGGAGAAACTAACGTACCAATCTCAAAATGGTTAGCTGACATTACTAATTGAGTGACTGTCAATGACTGACCTAATAAGAGAGAAATTGCTGATACACAAACAAATTTTGAAATTGCACCTTGTGTAGTATTACACTATTCTAACTCTCAACAATAAATTGAGACCCGATAGATTCCCCCACCCCCTTGCTTATGTCGCTTATGCCTGGAGCTGGCCCTGCACGCACACACACACAGACACACACATTCCACTGATCCACATCAGCACTTAGAGGTAAACGGTTGGCTCTTACCGGTGGAAGGAGGGAGTTGTCATTCTGTAATAATAGCTGCCGGAGTTCCTGTCTACTCAGCGTCTCAAGTTTATGCTCTCTCAAAACTATGGAGTTGTGTTCGGAGTGAAGGCCATGGCCAAAGCGGCATGTCCGTCTGGGAATCAAAGTGTTAATAAACAGGTCAATAAACATGCAAGGCACAATTCAGTTTGCTGAATTAATTCAACATCTAAACCCCATTGAATCTTTCAACACTGTTGCAGTTTCAAGTTTTGGCCTGAAATACCTCAAATGTAATAATAGTAATAACCATTTGCAATGAAACATTTAATGTGTAGGCAAGCAGTCTAACATTGGGCGAGTTCGTTTTGCATGGCCTGGTGCCCCGGATGAGTTTAACCAGGCCATGCAAAACAAACTGTCCTACTTTAAGACTTCTCTGGTTTTATCGTTGCGTTTAGACAGGCAGCCCAATTCTGATCTTTTTTCAATAATTGGTCCTCTGTCCAATCACATCAGCTCTAAAAAAGATAAGATTATGGAAACAAGTTCAGAATTGGATTGCCTGTTTAAACGCAGTTTATTTAGCCCATATCGTATAAAACATATTTTATGCTTACCTTCCGATACTATTCTTGCAGTCCCCAAATAGATACAATTTACATAGATGTAAATCATTGCAGCCATCACATTGCTGAGCCTTGCAGCGTCTAACTTTCGTTTTCGCAAAAATGCGTTCATTTCCATTACACACTGCTATAGAACATAAATCGTTTTCAACAAGTTTATCAAGAGCGCAGATCATATCTGCCCCACACCCAATATCTGACAGATCTGCATAGTTCAATGTTCCCTGATGATTGCAAATTACTTTTAATAACAATTGTTGAGCCATCTCACAATGACTTACGCGACTGTTTTTTTCTGGTTTAGGACAGCGAACCACAGGATACCACTACATCAAAGACAGTACAGTATGAAGATAGGCTAAAACTGCCCCTCCAATAGAAATCCCCGATCACACTGGGCGATGTCATGACGACTTTGTCTAGCAAAGCGCATGCGTAGAAGTACGTCGTTGCGTCTCACGACAAACTGCGCATGTGCGGGCTGTCAAATCAAAGGCATTCCTTCCAAATAAAGTCGTTTTGACGAAAATGAAAAGGTGTCAGTTTGTCGATTTCAGGAGGTCGGAGTAAAAACATGTTAAAATACTTAAGACATTGTATGGAATCTAGGTTGTGTCTTTAGATTTCGAGAAAATGAACAACTCAGGAATTTAGTCCAACCTTTCTCTCATTAAATTCTCAAATCCCAAACGCGGCGTGGTCTGTTTCGCAAGCGTTCCTGGAAGTCTGGCAATGTTGATGTGGCTACACTCTTCCTCATCAGTTTTGATGAAAGAAAAACGAAATTTAGTGAAAAAGACCAAAGCAACGACAGTAAATACAGTATCACAGTTTATAAATGGAGGACCCTCCCCCCGCCTCGAATGTCATGGGTGTAATTCACACACACAATTGATTGTTTAAAGGGGATTAGCCATATATGGATAATGAATATATGATACGGAAACATGATATATGGCTGTTTTGGCCTATATCTCCGTAGGCATTAAAATCAACCCGGTAGTTGCGGTGACTCCGTATAGTGGCCTTCATTAGCAAAAACCGGGCAATTATGGTTCTCCGCAATCAATGGGGGAATCAGGCTTCATGTGATCCGGACTAAAGCGGATTAGACCAGAATATTTGTTTTCGGTCATCCAGGTTCAAATTGTGAGAAGCAGTCTCCTAATATTTTTGAATGATTTATGCGCTCAACGATATCTATTTCGTCCTGCAGAATGAGTATGATAATGCTGCACGTTTTTTATTAGAAATACATCCATATTTGTCCAAGATAGCATCAGAGCATTTTGGTTTGAGTTGACACCACTACAACAAGGTAAATAACCCTGTTATTGAGATATATTTGCGACAATGTCGGATATTCTTTGAAAATTGGACACAAGCAATGGAAAGAAGCCGTACAGAAAATTGTAAAGGTGCGTGACTTTTTTGAAACACTGATTTTCTTTCACCACCTGGGCAGTGTTTGGCCTACGTTTTTAAAACACTGCTTGCGATCATTGCTTTAAATACAACGTGTATATAGTGGAACTTTCCGAGTTTTCTAGTGCCGACCTGAATGCAACATTATATAGTTGAGTCTGCTATGCATCAGATGCTATGCATCTGCATGCCATCCTCGTGAGCCTTTATCCTGCAGCTCATATTTAGTTTGGGCTATGTGCAATTGTTTAAAGTCTACAATTAATTTGACGTGTCCCATATGTTCGCCAACACAAAGGCTTACTACTAATGAATATTCTTAAATTTAGTATAAATTCTGTCCTATGATGAAATGTCTTTGGAACAGCAAATACCCAATGTGTTGGTAGATCTTAGTAGTGTTTTAATGTGAGTATAATTATTTATCTCTCGCAGATCCCCTTTCTATCAATTTCTTATTTACGCCTTTTGGCTCCACCCCTGCAACTTCTGTCAGCTGCTATGTGGCAAGTTGTGCAGAAAGGACCTGTCATGCATTATGGGATGCTGGAGGAGTTTGTCACCTCGGTGACAGAGATGGTTCCAGAGCTGCTGAGTTACCGGCAGAGGGCCCAACTCATCCTGGGACTGAGAGCCAGGGTTAGCATCTCTGTTGAGAAGTGTGTGTGCATGTGTGTCTGCACATGGATTTGTTTAGTGACTGAAATTTAGTTTATTTTTGTACATTTAACAACTGTATTAGTTCCCTCCAATCTGTCTAACAGTGGTTGATAGTTGAACCAGTAAACCAGTAGTGCACTGGTGCCAATGATAGCGTTGAAATACTTTTTTTGTGTCCAAAGCTGGTTCTGGAGTTGTGTCGTGGTGATCACCAAGTCAACCCTGAGACCATCCAGCCCCACCTGGACAGAATCAAAGCTTCCATCACTACACCCAGGGACCACTGTGTGGGTGATTTTTCTATGCACATTAACCCACAGATGGCTGTTGGCACCTTAATTGGGAGAACAGGCTCATAGTAATGTCAGCAACGGCATAAACTGAATGGCATCAAACACATGATTTCCATGTGTTTGATGCCATTCCATTCACTCCATTCCAGCCATTATTATGAGCTGTTCTCCCCTCAGCATCCTCCTGTGCAAAAAAATAAATGTAATCAATAGGAAGAAAGAATACAGCATGTATTGTATTGTATTAAACTTGAACCTACCACTGCTAATGCACACCCGTGATGACTAAGGGCACTTTCTCAGGTGGTGTCATGGCTTGATGGGGCCTCCTCAGTTCTGGATGAGTGTTTGCAATCTGCGACTCCGCCAGAGGAGATGAAGGCTTTAATTGAACATCACAGAAATCTTGGACACATTGATGTAAAAGGTAAGGCTGGCTCAGTGGATAATTATGACTGATGTGTCATGATCTTTGCTTTGATTGTTAGAATTATAAATGTATTATTTGACTAGCAAACGGGTGAGAAGTCGCAGTGATTTACTAAGCCTCTCATTCTCTATTTCTCTCAGACACTTGGTCTTTACCTATGGACGACTGCATCCTCTTCTCTCTGTCCTTCCCTCCATTCATGAAACTGGGGACTACTGCTAACAAACATACTCAAATACACTCTGATCGCCTGCAAGAGGCCACACCAATCTCAAGCCATCCAAATAAAGAAGAGATTATTGAGATTCCCATTGACCAGCCAAATCTGGGGACTGGTAAGAGGAGGATATCTGAGAGAACAAGACAGAAGCGAAATGAACAGAGGGACAGAATTGAAACGGATGAAATTGTGAAGGATGGAACGTCATTTTCAGCCAATGAGAGTAGGAGAGGGCAGACTCTGTCCTGGAAGAGGAAAATGAGCAACAGTTCAGAGGTTCCCCAGAAACGGCAAGCAGATTCACCTCTGTTTCAGTAAGAACTGATATTGAAGTAGCTCATTTTGGTGTGTCTCCCAGCATGCCTTTGAAGTCATTGTGTTTTTTTGTGGGGGATTTTAAATCTGCTTTATGTGAATTTCTGTGTTCCTCTTTTACAGGGATTCTCCAGTGAATATCAAATATTCTAGTGAATCTCCTCTCATCTCGATATGGGGAGAATACACAGGTGTGGAATTTGAAATACAGTACATGGTAAAAGAAAATGCATGACAGTTTCACTTACCCTTTTGTGTCAAGAACCCATGACGACTGACACCAAAGTCCCTTGGTCGGATGATGAGACTCTAAACCTTATAGACATTTGGGGAAAAGACTGTGCAGCGAGCTCTGAAAGGCTGTGTCAAAAATCGCCACGTATTCACTCTCATTTCCAAATATATGTCTGAGAGAGGCTACATGAGAACTGTAGAGCAGTGTCAGACCAGGATCAAACGATTGAAGAACAGCTTTCGTCAGTCTCTCCAGCAGAATTGAATACACAACAGAAGAACATTTGCTATATATATATATATATATGCACACACACACACACACACACACACACACACACACACACACACACACACACACACACACACACACACACACACACACTATATATATATATACAGTGGGGCAAAACATTATTTAGTCAGCCACCAATTGTGCAAGTTCTCCCACTTAAAAAGATGAGAGAGGCATGGGGACAATATCCCTGAAATGTGCTTGTCTATATTCTCACACTGAAACCATTCCCTATGTACAGAGTGGAGTGTAAATATTTTGACCAGCTCGAGCGAATACTTGGGAACGTGTCCCCCTTAATGGTTCATGAGGTCATGATGTTGAAGAGGTGACAGATGACCATCTAGAAGACACTGATGATTGGGAGTTCCCTGGCCACTCTGGTCTAGAAGAGATGGGTATGGTCCGATTGTGCCTTTCTGGGTAAATCACATAATATTGGCTCTTGGGAAAGTGACTAATGTGTGTTTGCATGCAGCATGTTGCCCACGACCTTACAAAGAGGTCAAACTGCTTGAATGTTAATACAGCTGATTTTACATTTGGAATGTTTAATGTGATTCATCTAAATCAGGGCTGCCCAACCCTCTTCCTGGAGATCTACTGTCCTGTATTCAGTCCAACTCTAATTTAGCGTATCTGATTCAGATAGTTAAGGTCTTGTTGGACAGCTAATAAGTAGAATCAGGTGTGTTAAATTAGGGTCAGACTGAAAACCCACAGGAAGGTAGATCTTCAGGAAGAGGGTTGGGCAGCCCTGATCTAAATCAATCAAATGATTAATAATCAGTGATCACTGCTGTTATGTTTGTCTCTATTTCCACTGAAGGAACCAGAAGTGTTCCCTGGACAGACTTGGAAACCTTCACCCTAGTCAACATATGGGGAGATGACAAAATGTAGAGGGAATTGAGGGGTATGCATAGAAATGGGCACCTTTTTGCTGTGATATCCCAAAGGATGTCTGCCCAGGGCTTTATAAGGACTGCAGAGCAGTGCCAGACAAGGGTTAAAAGACTGAAACTGAGTTTCCGACAGTGCTACGAGAACAAGTATGTCAGTTATAGTTGAACAATCATTTTCTTTGTGCATTGGGAGTCCCACAGAGATCTATGCTCGGGCTTTTGCATTCATGTTTGATATCCTGTCATGGCTTACATTTTGTCTATTTGAGACAGAAAAATGCTTCGCTTTGAAAATGTGCTTTGTTTTCTTTCCCCAAACGCAGCATGAAAGGCAGAGAGCAAGTAGAATGCAAATTATATGACCTGCTGGAGAGAATACTGGGGAATGAGCTTCCCTCACATGTGGAGATGTCAGAACTGTCTTCACATGGAGTCTAGAGAATCATCATCAGCAGACAACGAGTGCTCTGTTTACTCTTCCCAGGAGAGGGGTAAGGTCACATTCTCTCTACTGGTTAACCAGTTCCTCTTTCACTAGTAAACTATAATAAGATCAACATGAAGACCTCTGTATGGGTATGGAAGGACTGGGAAGAAACTCAACCTAGCATATCTGACTCATTCTTTGATATCTGTGAGGAGGAGTCAACAAGAGTTTAGGGATAAGGGTGAGTGGATGGATTGTGCCAATCTTTCTCACACACTCTTTCCCATTGACTGATCCATCCAGGGGCTATAGTGGGCGTGCCAGAGGACAGGAAGAAGTTCACCTGGGCGGACGGCGAGACGGTGATCCTCCTGGAGCTCTGGGGAGACGACACTGTGCAGCAGAACCTGAAGCGCTGCCCGCACAACAGTCACATATACTCAGAGATTTTGGGAAAGCTCAACTTCCGTGGTTATTACAGAAATGCAGATCAGTGCCACACCAGGATAAAACGATTGAAAGCCGGCTATCGGCAGTGCCAGGAAACCATCTGGTAACCATTGCATTTCAGCTTCTATTATTGATACATTTGTCATTTTGCTAATGTAAATTGAATTAAAGATTGATTCTAATGTTGCAATCTCTCTAACTGTGCACTTCCTAGTTAATCTGGATCTGAGCAGGTTGATTTTAAGTTCTACGATATTTTAGATCAAATACTTGAGATGCAGCCTCCCTCCACCAGCACAGTATGTTTGTACCCCACAGATTTAAATTGGACACTTTCTGATGTTTTTATGTTGATATTATTTTTCAGAAACATACAAATAAGTTTACTCTAGTCTAACCCATAGCCAGAATACTCCATCTCAAGTTTTTTAAATGGCTTCCTTTTCTGTCTGCTGTTCTCAGATGTGGAAGAAAGGGAGCGGAACACAAGTTCTACAATCAGTTGGAGCAAATACTTGGTCATGAAGTGGTCTCCATCGATGAGTATGATGAAAGAGATGATCAAACAGTAGACCAGGACACAGGTACATTGGCATTACAGACGGTTTATCTGTTTACATTGAAGACTCAGTCAATCAAATCAGCAGAGCCGTACCTATGATCTGGATCTAGCCGTACCTATGATCCCGGAGCAGGTGCTGAAGGGATGAGATATAACCCGTGGTCAGAGACGCTGGCCCTCATTGAGCTGTCAAGTTCTCATTTACAATTGCGACCTGGCCAAGATAAAGCAAAGCAGTTCGACACATACAGCGACACAGAGTTACACATGGAGTAAAACAAACATACAGGCGGTCCAGAAGAGCCTCCGAGGTTGCGTTGGCAAAGGGCACATTTTCGCCGGCATAGCGGAGAAGCTGGCCACCATTGGGCACTTCAAAACGGCTGAGCAGTGCCACTCGTAGGGTTAAGCGGCTGAGGAAAACTTACTGACGGTGTCTCCACAGCAGGACGTAAGTGCAAAGCACAGATTATTTGTGGGTAAGGCGAGTCATGGTGCCTAAATTGGGACCTGTTACAAATGATCCCTTCACCCCCCACTGTTCTCCACCTCCCTCTGGTCACCTCTGGTCATACCTACAGAAACAGAGGGGAGCCCTTACTCTTCAGATACTACAGGTTCCTGGAGCCGGTGCTAGGCAACGACACTCTCTCCCTCGATGCAGAGATTGTTGATTTGTGTGATGACTTCAGTCCACATCCCACTGAGGAACCAGGTCAGGAAACATGTATGGTGCCCCCTCATCATCCTAAACCCCTAAGTCTAATGTAATTGGGGTCCTGTGTTTTTCCTGTGTCCGTGCCAGCAGTTGTCCCGGTCAGGTCAAATCAGGACCCTAGTCATAATCAAACTTTTAAAATATATTTTAGTAGCCACCTAAAGCCTCCCAAAAACATTTTGCGCAGATTAATCCCTGCCGCTCATACCTTCCATATGCGTGTCTCATTTTAGTTTTTTGAAGGCCAGGGCTCAGTCAGTTACGCTGTGACAGAGTCCAGCAGAAAGATGCCCTGGTCCGATCGGGAGACCCAGGCTCTGCTGGAGGTCTGGGGTGAGGACCACGTGCAGCTCTCCCTCTGCGGCTGCTTGAAGAACAGACACGTGTTTGAGTACATCTCATGGAGGATGACGGCCCAAGGATTCATAAGGACGGCTGAGCAGTGCCACACCCTCATCAAACGACTCAAGGCCAGCTTCCACCGTGACTGGAATATATTTAATTAATCAAATCAATGCTTTACTTAATTTCATCACAATTCCCTTCCCATTGTAAACAATGTGTTTATTGGGTGTCACCTGTCTTCAGCTAGCCGTCCTTTAACTGACGGCTCCAAGTTCTCCTGGAGCGCCAGTGAGACCTAGGTCCTCCTCAGTATCTGGGGGAGTGACGAGGTCCAGGAGGATCTGAAGGGCTGCACCAAAAACAGACACATTGTCACTGAGATCTCTCAGGCAATGGCCAACGAGGGCTAACTGAGGACAGCCCAACAGTGCCAGTCTAGAGTGAAGCTGCTAAAGGCCAACTTCCGCCAGTTCTGTGAGAGCAATCAGTAAGCCATGGGGGATAAGATATTGATATGAAATTGATAACCACTATATATAATTGTGAATTGATTATGAAGACGCCATACTGATGGAACAGTTGTGTATTCATGGTCAGAGGTTTGCCATGCTCATGTTAGATAAGCAAAGCTCATTAACTAACCAGATATGAGGAATAAGCATTGAGTCAACAACCAAATGTTACGTTCTATTTTCCCAGGGTTGGAGTGCAAATTCTATGATCAGTTTGTGCAAATATTTGGGAACAAGTGTCTATCCTGTGATTCTCTGGCTGAGAAATCGAACGGCGCCACAGACATGCGAGAGGTCCCAGGTGGACAAGTCCAAGGAACAGGTAAGCAAACAATCTCCTAATCTCTTTTTAGGCTCTCCAGAATCAGGCAGCTGTCCATCACCATGGGAACTAGATCTCCCCTGGAGAATTGAGGAGACTGAAGCCCTCCTCGACATGTGGGGCAGTGACAGAATCCAAAAGGACCTGAGGGGAAACACTGAACTTCAACACATTTATACAGAGATCTCTCAAATGACTGACCAGGGCTTCATGAAAACAGCAGAGCCGTGCCAGACGAGGGCGACGCAACTGAACCTGAGTATTATTTCAATCTGACAGAGGAAGCATTAGGGATCATCTCAAGACAGTTTTGTAGCACCACAGGAAAGCTGCAATGACTCAACAATGACTTCTGGAAAAGAGGTGTTTAAACAATGACCTGTGTCTCTTCTCTCCTGCGTTGTTTTCGGAGAGGTTCTGTAATCTATCAGAGGCACTGTTGCTTTGTTAAGAAACTCAACATCCATCCCACTTTTTTTGTCTGAAATCAGACACTTATTTAACCCTATGTATAGGTGCTTAAATCTAAGTGTAATGGACTATCTGAATGCATTTCTGTCAACCTTTCAATGGGATTGGCTTGAGTGAATCCTTTAACGAGAATTGGTCAAAACCACATGACATTCTGGACATCTTGATTTTGCATTAAGATTTGCAAAACAATAGGCTTGCTATTATGCATATATTTGTGTATTTTATGCACATTGGTGTTTAAGCAATCTTTGTGCTTTTAGGCCTAGTTTCAAGTGAACTCAATTAGATTTAAATTCCTTTGAGTGGGGTTTGATTGCCTGACTGTTATGCTACTGGATAATCTCTGTTACTGTGGGATATCTTTCTCTCAGTGGGTTTTTATCTCGATCTACGTTCACCGAAACACTGAGGTTTCTGTTGTTACCAGCTCTAACCACTGGGGGGAGACAAACAAAATCCTATTTTATCCTCAACAGATTGTCTGGAGCCCCATAGTAAGTAACCACTAGAATTCTGGAAGCACAAGCACCTACTTTTTGCTTAATCATACGTTATTGTTATATACCATGGTGAGATAGCCGTTGAAACAAATCCGGTTCTCAGCATTGATGGTGTTGGTTGTTCCTCGGATTACCATTTGCATAGAGAGGACACTTTGCATTAGCAGTGCATGCTTCAGTGGTCTGGGAGTGTTTATATCCCTGTGAGTTTACCACTTCATGACTGAGAGCTGTCCTTCATGACAACAGAACCCACAACAACCATGACTTTTATCACCATCTTCATCTGGACACTGGCCCTCTGCTTTCAAGGTTACAATGTTAAGATTTTTTCATATTGCACAAAACATAATTCAAGATACGTACACAAATTATGAATATATATTACTTTTTAATATGTATATTCAGAACAATATGTATTTAATCATTAATTGTGTTTTTAATTCCTTTTTCAGAATCCAGAGGACAGATAATTGTAACTCAGACTCCTGCAGTGAAAGCTGTTCTCCCAGGACAGACAGTCTCTCTGAACTGTAAAACCAGCACTAATGTGCATGGAAATAACCATATTTTCTGGTACCAACAGAAACCTGGAGAAGCTCCTAAACTCCAAATATCCTGGGCTAAAATCCTTCAGTCTGGGACTCCATCTAGATTCAGTGGCAGTGGATCTGGGAGTAATTTCACTCTGACCATCAGTGGAGTCCAGGCTGAAGATGCAGGAGATTATTACTGTCAGAGTTTACACATCCCCAATAGTAAATATGTGTTCACACAGTGATACAGAGCCATACAAAAACCTCCCTCAGTCAGACTGCACAGTAACTGTACTGATACAGCTGGGACCTACTGCAGGTGCTGAGGGGAGGAGATGATCCAGTACAATGACAGTGTGTAGTAGAGCTGAACAACAATATCTATTTCTGATCTGTTAGATTTTCAAATCTGTTAGATTATATTCATTCCTTCATTGGTTCCTTATTTAATTTTAACACATTTTTCTTGAGTATCTCATGGAGAACCATGAACCCATCTATCGTCAAACGTTCAAATCTGGTATATTCCAAAACAGACTTACCGAAATTCCTTTTACATTCAACAGCTCTCTAAAAAGCTTAAATTTAAGCTGACCTTTTCCTTAAGGAACAAGTCTTCTTTTTCTTTCAATCTAGAAAAGTCCTGGTTGCAGAAACTATGTAGCCTGTGTTGGACTATATTAATATATTAATACTAGACACTCTACCATGATGCTGTTAGATTAGTAGCCAACACAATACCTCTAACACATCACTGTATCTTGTCTCAGTTAGCAGGATGGTCGTCCTTAACTGTGAGGTCACAGACTCGCTGGTACATGTTTGTCTATGAGGACATTTAAGGGCAGGTGCCATTATACTGTATTTAAGCACTTTGTTCACCCTACAGGGTCATGGACTTTAATGTCTGAGATCACAGAACTGTATTTTATATAATGTTCCAAACAAAATAACTGAGTTTGGTAAGAGTTCTTGTAGCTTTGCTGCCCCATCTTGTAATTTGATCATTAAATTCTGATTGAAGATTTTAAATGCAAGTTGGAGGACTAATGCTGATCACTGTCTGCACATGTTTTAAACCTGCTCTTTGAAACTCTTTTATGCACTTCGCTCTGTTTTTAACTTCCATTCATTGTTATGTTTTATACTGAACAAAAATGTAAATGCAGAAAATCAGTCAGTATCTGGTGTGACCACCATTTGCCTCATGCGATACATCTCCTTCGCATAGAGTTGATCAGGCTGTTGATTGTGGCCTGTGGAATGTTTCCCCACTCTTCAATGACTGTGCAAAGTTGCTGGATATTGGCGGGAACTTGAACACCCTATCGCACACATCAATCCAGAGCATTCCAAACATGCCCAATTGAAATTTGCCACTGAGTATGCAGGCCATGGAAGTACTGGGACATTTTCAGCTTACAGTAATTCTGTACAGATCCTTGCGACATGTGGTCGTGCATTATCCTGCTGAAACATGAGGTGATGGCGGATGTATGGCACGACAATGGGCCTGAGGATCTAATGCATTCTCTGTGCATTCAAATTGCCATCAATAAAATGCAATTGTGTTAGTTTTCCGTAGCTTATGCCTGCCTGCCCATACCCCACCTCCATCATGGGGCACTCTGTTCACATCGTTGACATCAGCAAACTGCTCGCCCACACAACATCATACACGTGGTCTGCAGTTGTGTGTCCGGTTGGACGTACTGCCAAATTCTCTAGAACGACGTTGGAGGCGGCTTATGATGGAGAAATGAACATTACATTCTCAGGCAACAGCTCTGGTGGACATTCTTGCAGTCAGCATTCCAATTGCATGCTCCCTCAAAACTTGAGACATATGTGGCATTGTGTTGTCTGACATGACTGCACATTTTAGAATGGCCTTTTATTGTCCCTAGCACAAGGTGCACCTGTGTAATTATCATGCTGATTAATCAGCTTATCATGTTTCAGGAGAAGAACCAGATGCAGACAGTGTCGAAGTAACAAAAGTGTATTACAAGAACAGGGGGCAGGCAAAATGACAAGTCAAGGACAGGCAGAGGTCAGTAATCCAGATCCAAAAGGTACAGAATGGCAGTCAGTCTCAGGGTTGGGCAGGCAGAGGTCAATAATCTAGGCTAGTGTGACAAGGTACAGAATGGCAGGCAGGCTCAAGGAAGAAATAATGGTCAATACCAGAAAACAGGAACTAGAAAACAACAGTAGCAAAGGGAAAACCGCTGGTAGGCTTGACGAACAAAAGGAACTGGCAACAGACAAACAGAGAACACCGGTATAAATACACTGGGGATAATTGGGAAGATAGGTGACACCTAGAGGGGTGGAGATAAGTACAAAAACATGTGAAACAGATCAGGGTGTGACACCGCTTCTTTGAGAGAATATGGAACATTTCTGTGATCTTTTATTTATTTCCCCAGGTAGATGTTGTAATTGAGAATGTGTTCTCAGTCAATTTATCTGGTAAATTAAGGGATAAATAAATGCATATTTCAGCTCATGAAACATGGGACCAACACTTTACATGTTGCGTTTATATATATTTTTCAATCTCAATTTGTGATGCAACAAAATGTGAAAAACAGTCAGAGTCAAACATATTGCAGTTACTGATCCTGACCACTGCAAAGAGACAGAAAGCCAATGTTATCTGGTCTAATAACACAGTATTAACAATATGATCCATTTGTCAGTCAATAATAAATATATCAGTCCCCATTCAGCACTTATATCAGAAATCATTTCAGTGATTGCATAGCTATCATGTTTTGACATCACATCAGTCTGACTGTCCAGGAAGACTATTCACATATTGGACTATTTCCATATAGAACAGCACATGCTTCAGTGCTCTGGGAGTGTTTATATCCTTGTGAGTTTAACACTTCATGACTGAGAGCTGTCCTTCATGACAACAGAACCCACAACAACCATGACTTTTAGCACCATTTTCATCTGGATACTTGCCCTCTGTCTCCAAGGTAATATATTTTTCAGAACATTTTCAGGAAAATTGCAATATTAGGCTATATTACCTCATTACAGTTTATGTTAATATGCTATGAAGACAAATGAATGAACAATTGAATGCTAATTCTACATGCCATCTCTGTTTCAGAGGCCAGTACACTGTGACTCAAGACTCCTGCAGTGGAAACTATTTCAGTGGGACACTCAGTCAGTCTCAGCTGTAAGACAGCAGTGCTGTATACAGTGAGGGCAATGGACACTATTTGCACTGGTAACAACAGAAACCTGGAGGAGGTCCTAAACTCCTGATATACTGGGCTAAAACCCTTCAGTCTGGGACTCCATCTAGAGTCAGTGGCAGTGGATCTGGGAGTGACTTCCGTCTGACCATCAAGGGAGTCCAGGTTGAAGATGCAGGAGATTACTACAGAGTGCACACTACTTAAGTGCCTGGGTGTTCACACAGTGATACAGAGCCGTACAAAAAACTCCCTCAGTCAGACTGCAGACTCTACTGCTACAACAGGGACTTATTCCAGGTGCTGAGGGGAAGACAGTGACATGGAAGACTGATCAGTAGAGGTCAACTTTGAAAATGGCTAGAAAGTATCATACAAATCACACGTTCTCCAACATCGTCATAACTGTCCTAATCTTCATGATCATCATCATCATCATGGCTGTAACTTGTTATATTGGTTCATGAACTGAAAGTTTATATTAAAGTTATTTGTAGTTTTGGAACACATTACCAGTCCATATGCAGAGTTAGATGTACAGAAGGAAAAAGAATAGGGATGTTATTGATGATAACCAGTTATTGATGTGATCATCTAGCATGCATTAACCATTTTCATGAGCTGTTAGATCTGTGAATGAGACATGATGTGTTTGAGACAAATATATGTAGATACATACACTTTACGCTATTATCATAAAGTATAATAACCATTTTATCTGTCTATTAATTACATGGTGAATCCACCATAGATGTTAAACCAGTCCACTTCCTCACATCTGGCCCAGCCCAGGGTATTTCACTTAGTTAAACTGTTCAACTGCTAGACTGATAGCTGTGAGAGTGAAACTGAGATTTGCATAGACAGGGATTGTTGATTCTGCTTGTCCCAGAATAGAGCAGCACTGTCACCATGTTAGCAATTCAACATTATAAATATATTTGTTATGAAATGTAACTGTTTAGCAGTGTGAGTTCTGAGAGCAGGTTTATTATCAAATATCACTAATTATCATCACTTGTATTGGAGCTACAGTATAACAGGATCATTCAGAAATTATTGCAGAGTTTTTGTTGGATCAGATGCCTTTTTCATTCTGTTTGAAAACATGAGAGTAGCGATATGCTACAATGCTGAAATAATAGAAAAAGATTATTGATGTAAATTAGTATGAAATGTGCTGCATATTCATAAGATAGTGATCACAGGAATCATGATAAAATCAACTATTGGGGTTATATTTCAATTAAAACAATCTTTATCTCAGAGGCAAGAAGACATGTACAATTTTTTTTTTCTCCCCACCTTTATTTAACCAGGTAGGCCAGTTGAGAACAAGTTCTCATATACAACTGCGACCTGGCCAAGATAAAGCAAAGCAGTGCGACACAAACAACAACATAGAGTTACACATGGAATAAACAAATGTACAGTCAATAACACAATAGAAAAGTCTATATACAGTGTGAGCAAATCAGGTAAGATTAGGGAGGTAAGGCAATAAATAGGCCGTAGTGGCGAAGCAATTACAATTTAGCAATTAAACACTGGAGTGATAGATGTGCAGAAGATGAATGTGAGATACAAGAGATACTAGTAGAGATACTGGTGTGCAAAGGAGCAAAAATATAAATAATTTACAATCTGGGGATGAGGTAGTTGGATGGGCTATTTACAGATGGGCTATGTACAGGTGCAATGATCTGTAAGCTACTCTGACAGCTGATGCTTACGTTAATGAGGGATATATAAGTCTCCAGCTTCATTTTTGCAATTCGTTCCAGTCATTGGCACCAGAGAACTTGAAGGAAAGGTGGCCAAAGTAGGAATTGGCTTTGGGGGTGACCAATGAAATATGCTGGAGCACGTGCTATGGGTGGGTGCTGCTATGGTGACCAGTGAGCTGAGATAAGGCAGGGTTTTACCTAGCAAAGACTTATACTGTAGATGACCTGGAACCAGTGGTTTTGGCAATGAATATGAAGCGAGGGCCAGCCAACGAGAGCATACAGGTCGCAGTGGTGGGTAGTATATGGGGCTTTGGTGACAAAACAGTTGGCACTGTGATAGACTGCATCCATTATGCTGAGTAGAGTGTTGGAGGCTATTTTGTAAATTACATCGCAGACGTCAAGGATCGGTAGGATAGTCAGTTTTACGAGGGTATGTTTGGCGGCAAGAGTGGATGCTTTGTTGCAAAATAGGAAGCCGATTCCAGATTTAATTTTGGATTGGAGATGTTTAATGTGAGTCTGGAAGGAGAGTTTACAGTCTAGCCAGACACCTAGGTATTTGTAGTTGTCCACATATTCTAAGTCAGAACCGTCCAGAGTAGTGATGCTGGACGGGCGGGCAGGTGTGGGCAGCAATCGGGTAAAGAGCATGCATTTGGTTTTACTAGCATTTAAGAGCAGTTGGAGGCCACGGAAAGAGAGTTGTAATGGCGTTGAAGATCATCTGGAGGTTAGTTAACACCGTGTCCAAAGAGGGGTATACAGAATGGTGTCGTCTGCGTAGAGGTGGATCAGAGAATCACCAGCAGCAAGAGCGACATCATTGATGTATACAGAGAAAAGAGTCGGCCTGAGAATTTAACCCTGTGGCACCCCCATAAAGACTGCCAGAAGTCTGGACAACAGGCTCTCCGATTTGACACACTGAACTCTGTCTGAGAAGTAGTTGGTGAACCAGGCGAGGCAGTCATTTGAGAAACCAAGGCGGTCGAGTCTGCTGATAAGAATGTGGTGATTGACTGAGTCGAAAGCCTTGGCCAGGTTGATGAAGACGGCTGCACAGTATTGTCTTTTATCGATGGTGATTTTGATATCGTTTAGAACTTTGAGGTGCACCCATGACCAGCTCAGAAACCTGATCGCATAGTGGAGAATGTACGGTGGGATTCGAAATGGTCAGTGATCTGGTTGTTATCCTACCCTGTTTGGCAGGGTAGGATAGATATAGGTCTGTAACAGTTTGGATCTAGAGTCTCTCCCCCTTTGAAGAGGGGGATGACCGCGGCAGCTTTCCAATCTTTGGGGATCTCAGACGATAGGAAAGAGAGGTTGAACAAGCTAGTCATAGGGGTTGCAACAATTGAGGCAGATAATTTTATGAAGAGAGGGTCCAGATTGTCTAGCCCAGCTGATTTGTAGAGGTCCAGATTTTGCAGCTCTTTCAGAACATCAGCTATCTGGATTTGGGTGAAGGAGAAATGGGGGAGGCTTGTGAAAGTTGCTGTGGGGGGTGCATAGCTGTTGACCGGAGTAGGGATGTGTGGCCAGAAAGCATGGCCAGCCATAGAAAAATGCTTATTGAAATTCTCAATTATCGTGGATTTATCTGTGGTGACAGTGTTTCCTAGCCTTAGTGCAGTGGGCAGCTGGGAGGAGGCGCTCTTATTCTCCATGGAGTGTCCCAGAACGTTTTGGAGCTTGTGCTACAGGACCCAAATGTCCGTTTGAAAAAGCTAGCCTTAGCTTTCCTAACTGCCTGTGTATATTGGTTCCTAACTTCACTAAAAAGTTGCATATCGTGGGGGCTGTTCGATGCTAATGCAATACGCCACAGGATGTTTTTTGTGCTGGTCAAGGGCAGTCAGGTCTGGAGTGAACCAAGGGCTATATCTGTTCCTGGTTCTAATTTCTTTTGGAATGGGGCATGCTTATTTAAGATGGTGAGGAACGCACTTTTAAAGAATAACCAAGCATCCTCTACTTACGGAATGAGTTCAATATCCTTCCAGGATATCCGGGCCAGGTTGATTAGAAAGGCTTGCTCGCTGAAGTGTTTTATGGAGTGTTTGACAGTGATGAGAGGTGGTCGTTTGACCGCAGACCCATTACGGATGCAGGCAATGAGGCAGTGATTATTGAGATCCTGGATGAAGACAGCAGAGGTGTATTTAGAGGGAAAGTTGGTCAGGATGAAACTTATGCGGGTACCCATGGTTACGGATTTGGGGTTGTACCTGGTAGGTTCATTGATCATTTGTGTGAGATTGAGGGTATCTATCTTAGATTGTAGGACAGGGTGTGAAATATGTCGCTGTTTATGCCACCTAACAGTACAAGCTCAGATAGATGGGGGGCAATCAATTCACATATGGTGTCCAGGGCACAACTGAGGGCTGAGGGTGGTCTATAACAAGTGGCAATTATGAGAGACTTGTTTCTGGAAATGTGGATTTTTAAAAGTAGAAGCTCGAATTGCTTGGGCACAGACCTGGATAGTATGACAGAACTTCGCAGGCTATCTCTGCAGTAGATTGCAACTCCGCCCCCTTGGCAGTTCTATCTTGTTGGAAAATGTTATAGATAGGGATGCAAATTTCAGGATTTTTGGTGGTCTTCCTAAACCAGGATTCAGACAAGGCCAGGACATCCGAGTTGGCAGAGTGTGCTAAAACAGTAAATAAAACAAACTTAGGGAGGAGGCTTCCAATGTTAACATTAGCCAGTAGTAGCTAGCTAGCTGCGATGATCCAGCTGAAAAGGTTCAGAACTTGCGGTAGCAATCCAGAGATGTGGAAGAGAATAACTAGTCCGATATGCTCTGGGTTGAATCGCGCAGTGCAGACTGGTAGGAGTTGACCAGGCTGAGGTTAGCTGATTTTTTTACCTTGATTTAACTAGGCAAGTCAGTTAAGAGAAAATTCTTATTTTCAATGACGGCCTAGGAACAGTGGGTTAACTACCTGTTCAGGGGCAGAATGACAGTTGTGTACCAGCTCAGGGACTTGAACTTGCAACTTTACGGTTACTAGTCCAACGCTCTAACCACTAGGCTACCCTGCCGCCCCGATGATGACCGCTAGCAGTGACTAACTGACTACTAGCTAGTGGCTAGTTAGCTGGCTAGCGTCTGTTGGGGGCTCCGGTTCTAAAGAATAGAAAATAGCAGATCCATACCACATTGGGTGAGGCGGGTTGCAGGAGAGTAGGTTGAAATTGAGGGTAAAACTATAAAAAATACATATGAAATATGTACGAAGAAAAAATATATATATACACGGGACACGACAAGACAAAGACAAAGACGTCTGACTGCTACGCCATCTTGGATTTTTAATCTCAAAATAGTTAATTTAGCACACAGCACTAACTATATTATTCACTATTATACTGTAACTTTCAGCTCTAAAACACTGTTTCCAGAACTAGCAACATGTGGGGACGCTGTAGATCCCTACAATAGCTTCTCCGGTCTCTAGTCACTACAGTGACATCTCCAGAAGGCACCCGGATCACTGGTGTCGTCATGGGTGACCCTGCAGGTGTACACCTCTCCCTCTTCCCGGCGTGCCTTGCTCAGGGTCAGGGTGCTGCTGTGGTTTGAGTGTATCAAGAACTGCAACATTCTTGTGTGTATCAAGAATGGTCAACCACCCAAAGCACATCCAGCCAATGACAGGAAAGTGGTTGAAATTGGGTCATTGATGAAAGAGGACAAAGGAGGATGACACAAATTGTGCAGAGCAACAGATGGGCTACAGTTAGTTAACTGACAGACTAGTACAACATTGGTGCCCAAAGACCCATACAATAAATATTGGCCATATATCACAAACCCCCAAGGAGCCTTAGTGCTATTATTAACTGGTTACCAACGTAATTACATGTTTTGTCATACCTGTGCAATACGGTCTCAAATACAATGTCCGACAGCCAATCAGCATTCAGGGTTTGGACATATAAGACACTTTACTTTGAGATTATATAACATGATTATAAGCCACTTTAACCACCTAAGGTTCTGTCAAGGCATAACCTTTCTCCTGCCACGCCCAGCTAGAACCTTCCAGAACCTTCCCAGCCTTTGATTGAGCTCAGATGAGCCTTGTTTACCAATCAAGGCCATGATTGGCTCGACAATCAGCCTCTACCTTTAAAATACTTCTGTTCACACAGATCCCTTCAACGCCCAGTTGTTTTAAATGAGTGCGGAAGATGAGGATGAGGGGTTGATATTCTGTCAGATGGAAAGATGGAGGACAAGAAAAAAAGGAAACATACTATGAATAAATATGAAGTGGGGGATTGTACTAGCCTTCTGGAAGATCTGGTGAAGGAGAAGATGGAGGACAAGGAAAAAAGGAAAGACATGGAATATGTTTTCAGGAAATATGGAATGGAGGATCGCACAGAACTTTTGGAAGAGCTTGCGGAGGAAATGGAAAATGACGAGAGTGAGGATGAAGTGGCAGGTGTAGTGATGACTGCTGAGAAGAAGTTGAGTGTAGAGGGAAGTAGTGAGGAAGGTGGGTGTTATGTTCAAAAACAAGGATATGTGCTCCAGTTGTTCAGAGATGGAACTTGTTGCGAGTGAGGGTGAAGTGCCTGCGGTGAGGATCGCCTAGTTCCGGCCTCGTCCCAAGTATTGTAAGGATGATTTTGCTGTTTGGCTGAACCATATGTGGTGTCAGGCTGGGTGGAGGGGAGGTTGGGGACTGTTGAGCTGGTTAATTCAGAGTGGACTCCTGATGATTTATTGTGTTTGTACTGCCCAGAGGTAGAGGGCGCTCGGGATAACGAGATTAGGGACAAGAATTGTGACGTGATTTTCTCTGCGGTGCAGGGCCTCGTTGACAGGAGTGATACCATCGGAGGAATTAAGTGGAGGAGGAGCAGTTGAAATGGAAGATTCCTGGTGTCTGTGACGCCCACCGTTTGGTGAGCCTTAAATCTGGTGGGGAAACTGAGAAGATATTATCTGTCATGCTGAGGTTTGATAAAGAGTCGTTACCAGATAAAGTCAAGGTAGGAAGTGTTTTAGGTGTCAAGGTTATGGGCATGTTGTAGCAGTGTGTAAGAGGGAGATGCCTAGATGTGAGAAGTGTGCAGGAGGGCATGAGACAAAGGAATGTGTGGTATCTGTGAAGAAAGTTGTGTGTGTTGAGAGAAAGACAGATTGAGGTTGCCAGGGTTAGAGAAGTACAGAAAGTGTTGTATGCTGAAGCAGTGAAGAGAGTGGTAGAGGAAGATGGGTACAGTGTGAGGGATCCTGAGAGGATTCCTGTGAGTAGACAGAGAACAAGAGAGAGTGATTGGAGGAATATGTGCTTCAGTAAGGTGGGCTTTTTAGCATTTATAGCCATGGTTGTTAATTGTACTGCAGAAATGGATCGAAAGTCACAGAAAAGAGTGGTTGTGGCGGCAGCGGATTGCGAGGATATACTGCAGCTGCAGGGGGTGTTGAGTGGTAGTGATATGTCCTCTCAGACCGTTGGTCTTGAGTAGGACTAGGTAGGGTTAAATAGTGGAACAGGTGGTGGATTTTTTAGAGCGGGTTAATAGTTGGTGGGGTCATTATCCTTTTCCTTTTTCACAATGTAGTATTATTTAATCAAATAATATAATGTAGGTAAGCGGTGAATGGCCTCACACACCAGTACAGTAGGTGGTGGTGTATGCAACTAAAAGTTGGATGCGATCCGCCAACCTAATCCCAAAAAAGAAAAAGATCCCGTCAACTACAGTATCCCTGTGGGACCAAAAAAGTATGTTTGCATAGTGAGGACACTTTGCATTGGCAGCACATGCTTCAGTGGTCTGGGAGGGTTTATAGTCCTGTGAGTTTAACACTTCATGACTGAGAGCTGTCCTTCATGACAACAGAACCCACAACAACCATGACTTTTATCACCATCTTCATCTGGATACTGGCATTCTGCTTTCAAGGTTACAGTGTTAAGATTTGTTTTTCATATTGTCGAAAAAATTATTAAAGAAACACAAAGGAATAATATATATGGCTTTAATATGTATATTCAGAACTATTTATTACAATATGTATTTAATAATTAATTGTGTTTTTAATACGTTTCAGAATCCAGAGGACAGATAACTGTAAATCAGACTCCTGCAGTGAAAGCTGTTCTCCCAGGACAGTCAGTCTCTCTGAACTGTAAAACCAGCAGTAATGTGCATGTGAATGTGAATGGAAATAACCGTCTAGCCTGGTATCAACAGAAACCTGGAGGAGCTCCTAAACCCTTAATTTACCATGCTACAACACTTCAGTCTGGGACTCCATCTAGATTCAGTGGCAGTGGATCTGGGAGTGACTTCACTCTGACCATCAGTGGAGTCCAGGCTGAAGATGCAGGAGATTACTACTGTCAGAGTTTCCACAATCCCAACAGTGTCTGGGTATTCACACAGTGATACAGAGCCGTACAAAAACCTCCCTCAGTCAGACTGCACAGTGACTGTACTGATACAGCTGGGACCTACTGCAGGTGCTGAGGAGGAAGAGACAGAGACATGGAACACTGACTGAACTAAAATACACTGAGCTAAATATATCAGTGATGCTGACAATATGTCAACTCTTTCAACCTCATGCTAAAGCATTCCTGAACTGATAACACTCACAGGTCCAGACTACATAAATATTACTTCCCTGCTGCTATGGCCAACAAACTTTTTTGTAACATCACACAATAAGTTGAATGGACTCCATCTATGTGCAATAGTAATGTCTCACATAATTTAAGAATAAATGACCTAGCTTCTGTAAGGTCCCTCAGTCAGTTATAAATGTGGGTGCTAACCAGGAAGATTATAAACTTTTTTTTATTGTTCTGGAAAATACCATAAGCTTATTTACACAGTGATGATACTCTGCATAGACAGCACATGCTTCAGTGCTCTGGGAGTGTTTATATCCCTGTGAGTTTATCACTTCATGACTGAGAGCTGTCCTTCATGACAACAGAACCCACAACAACCCTGACTTTTTTCACCATCTTCATCTGGACACTTGCTGTCACGTTCTGACCTTTATTTCCTTTGTTTTGTCATTATTTAGTATGGTCAGGGCGTGAGTTTGGGTGGGCAGTCTATGCTTGTTTTTCTATGATTTGGGGATTTCTATGTTTCGGCCTAGTATGGTTCTCAATCAGAGGCAGGTGTCATTAGTTGTCTCTGATTGAGAATCATACTTAGGTAGCCTGGGTTTCACTGTTTGTTTGTTGGGTGTTTGTTTCCGTGTCTGTGGTTTTTCACCACACGGTACTGTTTTGGTTTTCGTTCGGTTCACGGTTATTGTTTTTGTATCAGTTGTGTTCATGTTGAGTATTTCTTATTAAAAGAACCATGGACACTTACCATGCCGCATATTGGTCCTCCGATCCTTCTCGCCTCTCCTCTTCAGACGAAGGTTACAATGTTAAGGTTTGTTTTATATTGTAGAAAGAAATCATTCAAGATGCACAAAATAATAATATATATGGCTTTAATGTATATTCCAATATCTTTAATATTTAAATGTGTTTTTTAAATACATTTTCAAGTTGACAGTACACTTTAACTCCGACTCCTGCAGTGAAAGCTGTTCTCCCAGGACAGACAGTCTCTCTGAACTGTAAAACCAGCAGTAATGTGCATGTGAATAACCATCTACAGCAGAAACCTTGAGGAGCTCCTAAACTCCTAAACTTTTCAGTCTGGGACTCCATCTAGATTCAGTGTCAGTGGATCTGGGAGTGACTTCACTCTAACCATCAGTGGAGTCCAAGCTGAAGATGCAAGAGATTACTACTGTCATAGTTACCACAGTGGTCCAGTATTCACACAGTGATAAAGAGCAGTACATAAACCTCCCTCAGTCAGACTGCACAGTGACTATACTGCTACCGCTGGGACGTACTGTAGATGAGATCAACTCTGGCATTTGACAATGAGATTAGAAAGCGATAATTCAGACAAAATGTTCTCTGTTATCATTATCATCATCATCATCATCAGTATCCTGATTAAATTACAGATGATTATTGTCATGACACCTCGGTGTAAATATAAAAAGTAACCCCACCGAGTCGCAGAAGTGCAAAAAATGTCAAACATTTCAGCCTCCACTCCCCCCCCCCCCCCCCCCCCCCCCTGTATGAAAGAAAAAGATGTGGAGCTCAGACATTAGACTCATGTCAGTAACTGTCAATGCTTGTCGTTAGTAATACTGTCACACCCTGACCATAGAGAGCCCTTGTTTCTCTATGGTGTAGTAGGTCAGGCTGTGACTGGGGGTATTCTAGTTAATTATTTCTATGTGGTGTTCTAGTTTATTTTTCTATGTTGGTGATTTGTATGATTCCCAATTAGAGGCAGCTGGTAACCACCTGTGTTTGTGGGTGTCACGCCCTGACCATAGTATTCTTTGTTTTCTTTATTATTTTGGTTAGGTCAGGGTGTGATGTATGTGTTTTTGCCCCTGTCTAGGGGTTTTGTATGTCTATTGGTGTTTCACTAGTCTAGGTGTTATGTATGTCTATTGTTGCCTAGATTGGTTCTCAATTAGAGGCAGCTGTTTATCACCATATTTAGGCAGCCATATTCCTTGGGTATTTTGTGGGTTATTGTCTATGGTTAGTTGCCTGTGTCTGCACTTGTTTATAGCTATAGCGTCACATTCGTTTTGTGTAGTTTGTTAAGTGTTTCTTCATTAATAATTAGAAGAATGTATTCACATCACGCTGCGCCTTGGTCTCCTCCATTCAACGAACGTGACAGTGGGATATATTTTGTGTGCACCACGTAGTCATGTTTTGTTGTTAGTTTATTCATTTATTGTTTATTGTTTTTGCTAAGTTTCACTTTATAATAAATATGTGGAACTCAACATCTGCTGCGCCTTGGTCCGTCTCTCCTCACGTTCGTGACAAATACCCATCTTATCTCATCTATTAAATTGTGTTATTCAGTGTAAGAAAGTCCCCTTCCTTGAATCCACCTCAGAGGTTACAGTAAAACTAGTTCACCCACTCACATCTGGCCCAGTCCAGGCAGTGAAACTGAAACTAGACTGGGGACTGTGGCAGTGAAACTGAAACTGTAGCTCTGGGAGTGAAACAGATGTAAATAGACAGGGCTGGGTGGTTCTGCTTGTCCCAGAATTGAGCAGCAGTGTCACCAGATGTTCATTCTGTTCCCGGGGCTTGGACGTAGAGGAGACCCCCACATTGAAAACCATAGCAAAAACATTGAATTTAGTAAAATCATATTAGGAATAAAATATGAATATATATGTTATGGAAAGAAACTGTTTGGCAGTGTGAGTTCTGAGAGCAGATCTTCGAGGTTTATTATCAAATATCACTAATTATCATCACTGGTATTGGTGCTACAGTATAACAGGATCATTCAGTTGTAGAAATTATTGCAGAATATTTGTTGGATCAGATGTCCTTTAAATTATGTTTGAAAACATGAGAGTAGCTATATGCTAAAATGCTGAAACGATAGAACCTGATTGATATCAATTAGTATGAAATGTGCTGCCTATTTATGAGATAGTGATGACTGGAGTGATGATTAAATGAACAATTGGGGTTCGTTTTCAATCAAAACAAGGTTTATTTTTATTCATAGGCAAGAAGACGAACAATTGAGTCTCAAAATAGTTCATTTAGCACACAGCACTACTGATACTATTCACTATTATGCTGTAACATTCAGCTGTAAAACAGTAATGTTTCCAGAACTAGCACCATGTGGGGACTCTCTTGCCCCCTACAATGGCCTCTCCTGTCTCTAGACACTACAGTGACTTTTCCGGAAGGCGGCCGCATCACTGGTGTCATCATGGGCGACCCTGCAGGTGTACACCTCCCCCTCTTCCCAGCGTGCCTTGCTCAGGGTCAGGGTGCTGCTGCGGCTGTAGCGGCCGCCCTTCTCTTCTTCTGTGGTGGTCTGGATCCCCTCCTTCACCTCCGCTCCGTCCACCTCCCAGCTCACCATCGCCCCCTGGGGGGAGTAGCCACTCAGCAGGCAGGCCAGAGTAGCCGAGCCCCCAGAGAGCTGCTCAGAGGATGGGGGGAGCAGAGACACTGTGGGCCTGACAGAGGGGCCAGCTGGAGGAGGGGAGAGATGAGAGAGCAGGGTCAGCTAGTACTACTCCTTGATGGAATATATTAGGAGAGGAGATAAGAGGATATGAGAGAGAGAGAGAGAGAGAAAGGAGGTGAGGAGTAGTAATACACACAGGATAAACAATTAGATACAGTACCGAGAACAACTGACAACAACAAAACAAGGAATCTATAAAGATAAAGGCAAAAAGATAAAAAATGTTGGACAAAACAATCCATCAGAAAAATGTATGTTGCATTCATGCTCTACAGTTTAGTCCACCAAGAGCAACAAAACACAAGGAATGGGTTTCGAGGACACAGGCGAAGCCTTATCCGAAACTAGTCCAGGACTAGGTTTAATGTGTCTGGCAAATGGCCCCTATTTCTACAGATACATGCAGTAAAGAGATATCACATATTCAGATTTAATCATCAGAATGACTATTCAGTGTAAATCTCCAAATCAATTTAGTCAAATCTACTCTGAGACACAAGCCACAATGACCTCAAAATACTATTCAAAACTATAGATGACGTTAAACTTTAAGCCATGTCTGTGTTAACATTGACTATGATGACAATACAAAGTGTTGCTTTTATATTAGAAATAGTAGTTGCTACATCTTGACAGAACAGTGAGGAGATATGCAATCCTGTATATCAAAATGTGCTCTTTTTAAATCGCATGTCAGAATACTTTATTGCCAAATAAACTTGGTGATATGTGAACAATTCTCTCACTTCTCTGCCCTCTACCAATCTGCCAATCTGTCCACAGACATTTCTAAAAAGATATAGCCTAAAAGTATTTCCTCTGGAGAACATAACATTTCATAACTTTGTTCAATAGCAAGATTTCATTTTTTTTGTATAATAGAAGACAAAAAGTGTACTTACTTTTCAGCACCAGTTTTGTGCCGCTTCCAAATGTCCACCACGGTGATTCATTCTGGTGAATTTGCCGTACAAAAACCTCCTTCACACAAGAGTGAGCACCTACACACAGAACACTCTCAGTTCCACCTTAATAGTTCTGAAATACTAGAATAATGTAATAAAGACTTATAGTACTGAAGCACTAGTATAATACAATAGGGATTGATAGTACTGAAGTACTAGTATGATACAATAGGGATTGATAGTACTGAAGTACTAGTATGATACAATAGGGACTGATAGTACTGAAGTACCAGTATAATACAACAGGGACTGATAGTACTGAAGTACCAGTATAATACAATAGGGACTGATAGTACTGAAGTACCAGTATAATACAATAGGGACTGATAGTACTGAAGCACCAGTATAATACAATTTATTTATTTATTTATTTACCTTTATTTAACCAGGTAGGCAAGTTGAGAACAAGTTCTCATTTACAATTGCGACCTGGCCAAGATAAAGCAAAGCAGTTCGACAGATAAAACGACACAGAGTTACACATGGAGTAAAAACAAACATACAGTCAATAATGCAGTATAAACAAGTCTATATACAATGTGAGCAAATGAGGTGAGAAGGGAGGTAAAGGCAAAAAAGGCCATGATGGCAAAGTAAATACAATATAGCAAGTAAAATACTGGAATGGTAGTTTTGCAATGGAAGAATGTGCAAAGTAGAAATAAAAAAATAATGGGGTGCAAAGGAGCAAAATAAATAAATAAATTAAAATTAAATACAGTTGGGAAAGAGGTAGTTGTTTGGGCTAAATTATAGGTGGGCTATGTACAGGTGCAGTAATCTGTGAGCTGCTCTGACAGTTGGTGCTTAAAGCTAGTGAGGGAGATAAGTGTTTCCAGTTTCAGAGATTTTTGTAGTTCGTTCCAGTCATTGGCAGCAGAGAACTGGAAGGAGAGGCGGCCAAAGAAAGAATTGGTTTTGGGGGTGACTAGAGAGATATACCTGCTGGAGCGTGTGCTACAGGTGGGAGATGCTATGGTGACCAGCGAGCTGAGATAAGGGGGGACTTTACCTAGCAGGGTCTTGTAGATGACATGGAGCCAGTGGGTTTGGCGACGAGTATGAAGCGAGGGCCAGCCAACGAGAGCGTACAGGTCGCAATGGTGGGTAGTATATGGGGCTTTGGTGATAAAACGGATTGCACTGTGATAGACTGCATCCAATTTGTTGAGTAGGGTATTGGAGGCTATTTTGTAAATGACATCGCCAAAGTCGAGGATTGGTAGGATGGTCAGTTTTACAAGGGTATGTTTGGCAGCATGAGTGAAGGATGCTTTGTTGCGAAATAGGAAGCCAATTCTAGATTTAACTTTGGATTGGAGATGTTTGATATGGGTCTGGAAGGAGAGTTTACAGTCTAACCAGACACCTAAGTATTTGTAGTTGTCCACGTATTCTAAGTCAGAGCCGTCCAGAGTAGTGATGTTGGACAGGCGGGTAGGTGCAGGTAGCGATCGGTTGAAGAGCATGCATTTAGTTTTACTTGTATTTAAGAGCAATTGGAGGCCACGGAAGGAGAGTTGTATGGCATTGAAGCTTGCCTGGAGGGTTGTTAACACAGTGTCCAAAGAAGGGCCGGAAGTATACAGAATGGTGTCGTCTGCGTAGAGGTGGATCAGGGACTCACCAGCAGCAAGAGCGACCTCATTGATGTATACAGAGAAGAGAGTCGGTCCAAGAATTGAAACCTGTGGCACCCCCATAGAGACTGCCAGAGGTCCGGACAGCAGACCCTCCGATTTGACACACTGAACTCTATCAGAGAAGTAGTTGGTGAACCAGGCGAGGCAATCATTTGAGAAACCAAGGCTGTCGAGTCTGCCGATGAGGATATGGTGATTGACAGAGTCGAAAGCCTTGGCCAGATCAATGAATACGGCTGCACAGTAATGTTTCTTATCGATGGCGGTTAAGATATCGTTTAGGACCTTGAGCGTGGCTGAGGTGCACCCATGACCAGCTCTGAAACCGGATTGCATAGCAGAGAAGGTATGGTGAGATTCGAAATGGTCGGTAATCTGTTGGTTGACTTGGCTTTCGAAGACCTTAGAAAGGCACGGTAGGATAGATATAGGTCTGTAGCAGTTTGGGTCAAGAGTGTCCCCCCCTTTGAAGAGGGGGATGACCGCAGCTGCTTTCCAATCTTTGGGAATCTCAGACGACACGAAAGAGAGGTTGAACAGGCTAGTGATAGGGGTGGCAACAATTTCGGCAGATAATTTTAGAAAGAACGGGTCCAGATTGTCTAGCCCGGCTGATTTGTAGGGGTCCAGATTTTGCAGCTCTTTCAGAACATCAGCTGAATGGATTTGGGAGAAGGAGAAATGGGGAAGGCTTGGGCGAGTTGCTGTTGGGGGTGCAGTGCTGTTGTCCGGGGTAGGAGTAGCCAGGTGGAAAGCATGGCCAGCCGTAGAAAAATGCTTATTGAAATTCTCAATTATGGTGGATTTATCAGTGGTGACAGTGTTTCCTATCTTCAGTGCAGTGGGCAGCTGGGAGGAGGTGTTCTTATTCTCCATGGACTTTACAGTGTCCCAGAACTTTTTTGAGTTAGTGTTGCAGGAAGCAAATTTCTGCTTGAAAAAGCTAGCCTTGGCTTTTCTAACTGCCTGTGTATAATGATTTCTAGCTTCCCTGAACAGCTGCATATCACGGGGGCTGTTCGATGCTAATGCAGAACGCCATAGGATGTTTTTGTGTTGGTTAAGGGCAGTCAGGTCTGGGGAGAACCAAGGGCTATATCTGTTCCTGGTTCTAAATTTCTTAAATGGGGCATGTTTATTTAAGATGGTTAGGAAGGCATTTAAAAAAAATATCCAGGCATCCTCTACTGACGGGATGAGATCAATATCCTTCCAGGATACCCCGGCCAGGTCGATTAGAAAGGCCTGCTCGCAGAAGTGTTTCAGGGAGCGTTTTACAGTGATGAGTGGAGGTCGTTTGACCGCTGACCCATTACGGATGCAGGCAATGAGGCAGTGATCGCTGAGATCTTGGTTGAAGACAGCAGAGGTGTATTTAGAGGGGAAGTTGGTTAGGATGATATCTATGAGGGTGCCCGTGTTTAAGGTTTTGGGGAGGTACCTGGTAGGTTCATTGATTATTTGTGTGAGATTGAGGGCATCAAGTTTAGATTGTAGGATGGCTGGGGTGTTAAGCATGTTCCAGTTTAGGTCGCCTAGCAGCACGAACTCTGAAGATAGATGGGGGGCAATCAGTTCACATATGGTGTCCAGAGCACAGCTGGGGGCAGAGGGTGGTCTATAGCAGGCGGCAACGGTGAGAGACTTGTTTTTAGAGAGGTGGATTTTTAAAAGTAGAAGTTCAAATTGTTTGGGTACAGACCTGGATAGTAGGACAGAACTCTGCAGGCTATCTTTGCAGTAGATTGCAACACCGCCCCCTTTGGCAGTTCTATCTTGTCTGAAAATGTTGTAGTTTGGAATTAAAATGTCTGAGTTTTTGGTGGTCTTCCTAAGCCAGGATTCAGACACAGCTAGAACATCCGGGTTGGCAGAGTGTGCTAAAGCAGTGAATAGAACAAACTTAGGGAGGAGGCTTCTAATGTTAACATGCATGAAACCAAGGCTATTACGGTTACAGAAGTCGTCAAAAGAGAGCGCCTGGGGAATAGGAGTGGAGCTAGGCACTGCAGGGCCTGGATTCACCTCTACATCGCCAGAGGAACATAGGAGGAGTAGAATAAGGGTACGGCTAAAAGCTATGAGAATTGGTCGTCTAGAACGTCTGGAACATAGAGTAAAAGGAGGTTTCTGGGGGCGATAAAATAGCATCAAGGTATAATGTACAGACAAATGTATGGTAGGATGTGAATACAGTGGAGGTAAACCTAGGTATTGAGTGATGAAGAGAGAGATATTGTCTCTAGAAACATCGTTGAAACCAGGAGATGTCATTGCATGTGTGGGTGGTGGAACTAATAGGTTGGATAAGGTATAGTGAGCAGGACTAGAGGCTCTACAGTGAAATAAGCCAATAAACACTAACCAGAACAGAAATGGACAAGACATATTGACATTAAGGAGAGGCATGCTTAGTCGAGTGATCAAAAGGGTCCGGTGAGTGGAGAGGTTGGTTGGTGATTTAGACAGCTAGCCAGGGCATCGGTAGCAAGCTAGCATAGGATGGAGGTCTGTTGTTAGCCACCTCCTGCGCTCCGTCAGTAGATTAGTGGGGTTCCGTGTGGTAGAGGGGATCAATCCAAATCACACAACAACAACAAAAATAAAAACAATAGATATAGTTATAGAGGCCCAAGAAGAAAACATAATAATAATAATAAAAAAATAATATATATATATTTTTTTAAATGTCCGATTGTCTATTCAGATAGCAGCCGGTAAGACAGCTAACGGTTAGCAGGCCGCAGATGGGCGTTCAGGTAACGTCGCGACGGAGGAGCCAGCCGAATAACTCCTTCGGGTAGATAACGTCGGCAGTCCAGTTGTGAAGGCCCGGTGGGGCTCCGCGAAGGCAGCAAAACGGGTCCGGATAGGCGACTGCAGCCCAGGTGCGATTGATGGAACTCAGGAGTGATTGACGGAGCTTGCTAGCTCCGGAACAATTGAGGCCGATAGTCACACGGATAGCAGCTAGCTAGCTGTGAGATCCGGGCATGAATGTCCAGAGAGCAGTCGAAATCCAGGGACATGGAGAGAAAAATTGGTCCGGTATGCTCCGCTCCGAGCCGCGCTGCGCCGTACAGAACTGGCGATAGACTTTCGAGCCAAAGGATAGCCGATGACCACAAACCGTGGTTAGCTGAACACCAACGACTTGCCAGTAAAGGAGCCAACTAGCTTCTGAACTAGCTTCTGGATTAGCTTCTGGCTAGTTTCAGGCCAGCCTCCTGGAGTTTCTGGCTAGCTTCTTGGAGGATTACAGATCTGAGGTAAATAATACTTTTTTATAAATATACATTGGTGAGGCGGGTTGCAGGAGAGTGTTTTGAAGATGAGTTGATGGAAAATAAAAATAAAATGTATGTGAAAAAGTTGTAAATATACATATATATACAGGACACGACAAGACGAGGACAAAAGACGTCTGAACTGCTATGCCACCTTGGAGACCTAGATAGGGACTGATAGTACTGAAGTACCAGTATAATACAATAGGGACTGATAGTACTGAAGTACCAATATAATACAATAGGGACTGATAGTACTGAAGTACCAATATAATACAATAGGGACTGATTGTACTGAAGTACCAATATAATACAATAGGGACTGATTGTACTGAAGTACCAATATAATACAATAGGGACTGATTGTACTGAAGTACCAGTATAATACAATAGGGACTGATTGTACTGAAGTACTCGTATAATACAATAGGTACCGATAGTACTGAAGTACTAGTATAGTACAATAGGGATTGATAGTCCTGGGTTAGGAGTATAATCTACTGAAGAACCAAGATAATACAATTTTCATATTGGATCACTGATTTACAGTATAAGGTATTTACAACATTATAAAATAGTCTGTGTCTGTATAATCTGTAAATAGTTACATGTTTAACAGTTCTGAATGTGGGGCCTTAACAGGAATATTATTTACATAAAACACTTTGCATTGGCAGCACATGCTTCAGTGCTCTGGGAGTGTTTATAGCCCTGTGAGTTTAACACTTAACAACTGAGAGCTGTCCTTCATGACAACAGAACCCACAACAACCATGACTTTTTTGGTAATGTAATGGTTGTCGTCAGGAGAATGAAAGGACCAAGGTGCAGCGTGGTAAGTTTTCATTGTAATTTAATAAAGAATGAATACTGACACAAAAACAATACACTACAAACGAATAGTCCGTTGCAACAAAACACAGAACAGAAAATAAACACCCACAACTCAAAAGTGAAACCAAGCTACCTAAGTATGATTCTCAATCAGGGACAATGATTGACAGCTGCCTCTGATTGAGAACCATACCAGGCCGAACACAGAAAATCCCAAATGATAGAAAAAAGAACATAGACAACCCACCCAACTCACGCCCTGACCATACTAAAACAAAGACATAACAAAGGAACTAAGGTCAGAACGTGACATCCTCAAAAAAAAAAGAAAGTTCTACAGTATGTTTGTATACTGAAAAGTAAACAGTGAGTTAACTGGACAGTTGTTGATATTGTTTCATTTATTCCTGGTGATGTATAATTACTAGTTTTCTCTTTGTTTCAGAATCTAGAGGTCAGTACACTGTGACTCAGACTCCTGCTGTGAAAGCTGTTCCCCCAGGACAGTCAGTCTCTCTGAACTGTAAAACCAGCAGTAATGTGCATGGCGCAGGAGGCACTTATCCCCGCCTAGCCTGGTATCAACAGAAAGCTGGAGGAGCTCCTAAACTCCTTATTTACTATGCTAAAACACTTCAGTCTGGGACTCCATCTAGATTCAGTGGCAGTGGAACTCATAGTGACTTCACTCTGACCATCAGTGGAGTCCAGGCTGAAGATGCAGGAGATTACTACTGTCAGAGTGACCACACAGGTGCAGTGTTCACACAGTGACAAGAGCCGTACAAAAACCTCCCTCAGTCAGACTGCACAGTGACTGTACTGCTACAGATGGGCTCTACTGCAGGTGCTGAGGGAAGGAGATGGTCCAGTACAATGACACAGTGTGTGGTAGCGTTGAACAACAATAGAGTCAAACTAGAGCTATGTCTTGAAGACCTTTAGACCATAACTGATCACCAAATCTTTCACTTGATCATTAACTACATGTTGACTCTGTTGAGTAACTCAAGGAGAATCATCAACCATCAGCCATCCTTCTCCAGGAACCCAAGATTATCTTCCTGCTTCTTGAACGTCCCGTCCACTTTCCAACTCTTGATCCAGTCTGAGCAGAAGCCCTTGATGGCCAGGCACATCAGTGTGGTCATTGTCTTACTGGACAGCTCCACACTAGAGGGGGGCAGGACAGTCAGGGTGGGGGAACTGTTACCAAGGAGAAACAACACATCAACTACATCAAAATAAAGCACTTTGGAAATGACTTCTAAAACGGTAAATGGATATAAAAGTTAGATTGCTAAAAGATGTGAAGAAAATCATGAGTTTTTATTTATTTACTTTTTCTGCTCTTTTGCACACCAATATCTCTACCTGTACATGACCATCTGATCATTTATCACTCCAGTGTTATTAATCTGCAAAATTGTAATTATTCGCCTACCTCCTCATGCCTTTTGCACACAATGTATATAGACTCCCCTTTCTTTTCTCTACTGTGTTATTGACTTGTTAATTGTTTACTCCATGTGTAACTCTGTGTTGTCTGTTCACACTGCTATGCTTTATCTTGGCCAGGTCGCAGTTGTAAATGAGAACTTGTTCTCAACTAGCCTACCTGGTTAAATAAAGGTGAAATAAAATAAATAATAAACAAATAAAAAAAATTATAAAGCAGATTACAAGAATAAAGTATACAATCAGAAAACATACAGAGTGGTGAGTGGTGAGAGGAAGAGAGAGAGCGAGAGAGAAGGAATCTGAGCGGTCTCGGAGCAGTCTCGGTTTTGTTATGGGAAAAAAGGTTATCTTGTGACAAAGTCAAATGGAACACATTCTTTATTCAACACAGACACAATGACTCCTCCATCCCTTTGCAGGGATGGGGGATGAATAGTGGGCTCCCTCACATGAAGTGCAGCGTTCTCTCCCCCTCATCCCGTCGTGGGCGTCGCCTCTTCTGACTGCCTCTCGGCTGCCAGGGCGACAAAATAAACGGGGTCGGTTTCACCGCCGCCTTCTCTGGTGCTGCCGGAGGGGCTGGGCCCGCTCTCGGTACTCCAGGTGCAGCCGTTCCACGGGCTCTTCGTCTGGCCATAGACCCTGGTCTTACTGGAGATGATGGAGCGATGGGGATCTTTCGTAGCCTTTCTAGACCCTCCTGCCAAATGCAGGTGTCTAGCCAGCTGCTTTCTCTCCTCCTCAAGCTTCCCAAAATGTGCCTTCACATCTGTGACGGTGGCTCCAAAGAGACCGCGGGTCAGAGATGGGGGCGTTTAATAGGGTGGCTTTGTCGGTCTCCTTCAGAGCCGTCAAGGACAGCCAGAGGTGTCGTTCCATTACCACCGAAGTGGCCATGGCTCTCCCCGCACATACATCCGATGCTTGTGTGAGATGGAGAATGGCGTCGGAAATCTTCAACGCTTCCTCCATCTCCTCTCCCGACAGTCCCTCTCTGCCCGTTGTGGGATGGGATAGAGAGGCTGCCAAGAGGGCAATATTATTCGCTGCTGCTACAGGTTGTGTACTCAGAACAAAGGACTTCTCCGCCAGCTGTGCTGTGAGGCGATCCTTAGTCGTTGGTAATGTGGGTCTCTTGGCAGACGACCAAGAGCTCAAACCCGGCACGAGGTACGCCGCAAGGGATCTCCTGGGACCGTCCTCCGTCAACGTTAGTGAATGGGATATACGCCTTCACCGGCGCTCTGGCCGTCAAAGGCGTTTCCCATGCACCCTCCACATATTTGGTGAGCGAGGGCACGGTCGGTACCAAAAGTACCGCTGCCCATCCTGGTCTGGAATAGGGGCCGCCCACCATCAAATCCACTTCCGAAACGGAGGGAATGAGGGGCAGTGTAATCTCTAGCCTGCTCGCAGCCCGCTCAATGAGCCCTGTAAAATCAGAGTGCAGAGGGGCCACTGCGTAGGAGGGGGCTGATGAAAATTCAGAGCCCATCTCCTCCTCACCTAAGGATGAGAAAATCCCTAGGGAGGGGGCTCTTTTCAACGTCGGTCGGTAGACTGGATTCTTTCGGAGAAAAACCCAGACACTTCCCAACATCCTCATCCTCTCTAGAGGCGCCGTCATCATATGACGCCTCAGAATCTGAGGCTATCTTAGACACAGCGTCTTCTAGAGGGAAATCCTCACTGAAAAATGCCCATCACTGTTTCCTCTCCTTTAAAGAAAGGAGTGAACAGCTAGCGCATTCCGGAGGATCTGGGAGGCCGCCCCTAGCGTGCTTTGAACCTAAGCACACAAAATATAGTTTGTGCAAGTCCAAAGCCGTCATAGTGGAGCAGCTACACTGAGCTCTTAAAATAGCTTTTGGGGGTGGAAAAGATGTGCTCATTGAAGGGCGACGTCAACAACAGCATATCGACGACGGGTTCGTCCTGAGATTTCTTCTCTTCTAGGCTTCTTCAGTCCAGTCCTGTCGCTGTAGATAATGGGAGGCTGATTGAGGGGGAGCGTCCCCTTATATAGGGACACCTGTACTCCTATTGGCTGCAGGTGTGTGCATAATCTCCTCTCAGGCGATTCGCTGCCTAGGCAGCGGGGTAAACCACTAGGAGCAGAGCTCCCCTATGGGACGGAGCTCCACAATGTAGAACTGCACAATGAAGCTGTTGCAAGAGCTCATTTTTCACTGGCTGTCCACTGGTTTCAAAAACAATGATTGATAGGCAGCTTAATCTTCTTGAATTCAACCATTATTGATATCAAATACACATTTAGATTTGTGAACAGCCATCCACAACAACCACAAAACCTGTACGTCGTAAATAGTTAAATGAGAGAGCAGCAGTGTCATTCACATCAGTGCGCTATGTAAATATTAATAATAATTTATCATTACACACACCTGGTTCCAATCCTCACTCTATAACTGTATTTATACTCCCTCTGTCATTTGTCTTTGTCGGTCATTGTAAATGTCACTTGTTTCCCTGAGAGGACTGTCGCCTACTATTTCCTCAGTACTTTATATTTTCACTTTGGGTTTTGCCCTGTGCCTGTTTGTTTATGACGATATATTTTGAGCACAACAGCGTTTGGGTTTCGTCCTGCTTTGATCTGTGGTGCTTAAATAAATGCAGTAGTTCTAAATCTGCTACCGCCTCCTGCCTACTCCTCTCTACACCAGTGACAGTGTTTAATCAAAATATGTTTTATATTTTAGATTCTTCAAAGTAGCGCCCTTTGCCTTGATGACAGCTTTGCACAATCTTGGCAATCTCTCAACCAGCTTCACGAGGTAAATGTGCTGCCTATTCATGAGATAGTGATTACCGGAATGCTGATGAAATGTACTATTGGGGTTATTTCTCAATCAAAACAAGATTTATTTGAACTCAGAGTCAAGAAGACATGTACAATTTAATCTCAAAACAGTTCATTTAGCACACAGCGCTACTGATATTATTCACTATTATACTATAACATTCAGCTGTAAAACACAACTGTTTCCAGAACTAGCACCATGTGGGGACTCTCTAATCACCTTACAATGGCTTCTCTAGTCTCTACAAACTACAGGGACTTCAAATCAAATCAAAGTTTATTTGTAACATACGCCGAATACAACAGGTGTAGACCTATACAGGTGTAGACCTTACAGTGAAATGCTTACTTACAGGCTCTAACCAATAGTGCAAAAGGGTGTTAGGTGAACAATAGTTAAGTAAAGAAATAAAACAACAGTAAAAAGACAGGCTATATACAGTAGCGAGGCTATATACAGTAGCGAGGCTACATACAGACACCGGTTAGTCAGGCTGATTGAGGTAGTATGTACATGTAGATATGGTTAAAGTGACTATGCATGAACAGAGAGTAGCAGTAGTGTAAAAGAGAGATTGGCGGGTGGTGGGTGGCGGGTGGCGGGACACAATGCAGATAGCTCGGTTAGCCAATGTGCAGGAGCACTGGTTGGTCGGCCCAATTGAGGTAGTATGTACAGGAATGGATAGTTAAAGTGACTATGCATATATGATAAACAGAGAGCAGCAGCGTAAAAAGAGGTGTTGGGGAGGAACACAATGCAAGTCCGGGTAGGCATTTAAAAAAATAAAAAGTATTTAATTGTTATTTTACCAGGGAAGTTGACTCAGAACACAGTCTCATTTACAGCAACCACCTGGGGAATAGTTACAGGGGAGAGGAGGGGGGATGAATGAGCCAATTGTAAACTGGGGATTATTAGGTGACCATGATGGTTTGAAGGCCAGATTGGGAATTTAGCCAGGACGTGCCATGGGATCTTTAATGACCTCTGAGAGTCAGGACACCCGTTTAACATCCCACCCAAAAGACAGCACCCTACACAGGGTAGCAATCACTGCCCTGAGGAATTGGGATATTTTTTAGACCAGAGGAAATAGTGCCTCCTACTGGTCCTCCAACACCACTGTCCAGCAGCATCTGGTCTCCCATCCAGGGACTGACCAGGACCAACCTTGCTTAGCTTCAGGAGCAAGCCAGCAGTGGTATGCAGGGTGGTATGCTGCTGGCTGGTTTTACCCCCAATCCATTTGATTACCTGTTCACAGAGTCTTTTAGCTTGGGGGTAAAAACTGTTGAGAAGCCTTTCTGTCCTGGACTTGGCACTCCGGTAGCGCTTGCCATGCGGTAGTAGAGAGAACAGTCTATGACTGGGGTGGCTGGGGTCTTCGACAATTTTTAGGGCCTTCCTCTGTGGTGGATTAATTTTTGTATTACCAAATGAGGAGAGAGAGACAAACTTCACACACCAGTCAGAGTTATACTTAAACTACATAATAATAATTAAGCTTTGCAATAGCATATGACTTTCAACAATTCACTATCTTGTCGCGATATGAAACCTTCAGCCCCGCCCCTTGGCCGGCAGCGGGGTGCTAGAGGTGGTTAGCGTCCCGTTCCCTGGATTGGACAGGGCACTATAGATACTTCAGGTTATCTCGGTATAACCAGGACCGCTCGCGTAGCCCTGCCTCTCTTTCTTTATCGATATGTTGTCCGCATAGAGAGGTCTTTTGCCTTGTCACGTCACTCTCAACGGTCTAGCTCTAGCTGGGATGTGTGAACCCCACATTTATCCTCTAGACTCCTTTTCCACCACTAATGGATCCTTGAGTTGTTATTAAGCCTTCTTCCTACCAGTCTCTATATGATTTCCCTCAGGTTGAGTATTTCCCTTCTGTGATGTATCTAGTTTAAAGTGTGAAGACCTTTAGTCAATTTAGTCTCACTACTCTGCCCGTCGGCTATGTATCACTTGGATAATAAAACTTAGATAGATCGATAAGACAATTAATGAATCACTACTGGACACACCTTCCTCCTTGTCTTTTAATGGTAACTCACTTTGTCATGGAGTATTGGTCTCCGTTTCCAGTGTCCCAGTAGAGGGGAGTGTCAGTTAACTGTCTTGGGAGGGCGTTTTACTCAAGACAAAATAAGACTACCGTTTATTTTTGGAAACACTCTGTTTTTTGTCTTTTACATACAAACACACTTCAAAATACACAATTTGTTACTTGTTTACACACAACGTTAATTAAAAACACGCAAATGCCTTAATGCTCTACAATGCCTGGTACAATGATTTTTTTTTTTTTTTCACCTTTATTTAACCAGGTAGGCTAGTTGAGAACAAGTTCTCATTTGCAACTGCGACCTGGCCAAGATAAAGCATAGCAGTGTGAGCATACAACAAAGAGTTACACATGGAGTAAACAATTAACAAGTCAATAACACAGTAGAAAACAAAGGGGGGGTCTATATACAATGTGTGCAAAAGGCATGAGGAGGTAGGCAAATAATTACAATTTTGCAGATTAACACTGGAGTGATAAATGATCAGATGGTCATGTACAGGTAGAGATATTGGTGTGCAGAAGAGCAGAAAAGTAAATAAATAAAAACAGTATGGGGATGAGGTAGGTGAAAAGGGTGGGCTATTTACCAATAGACTATGTACAGCTGCAGCGATCGGTTAGCTGCTCAGATAGCTGATGTTTGAAGTTGGTGAGGGAGATAAAAGTCTCCAACTTCAGCGATTTTTGCAATTCGTTCCAGTCACAGGCAGCAGAGTACTGGAACGAAAGGCGGCCAAATGAGGTGTTGGCTTTAGGGATGATCAGTGAGATACACCTGCTGGAGCGCGTGCTACGGATGGGTGTTGCCATCGTGACCAGTGAGCTGAGATAAGGCGGAGCTTTACCTAGCATAGACTTGTAGATGACCTGGAGCCAGTGGGTCTGGCGACGAATATGTAGCGAGGGCCAGCCGACTAGAGCATACAAGTCGCAGTGGTGGGTGGTATAAGGTGCTTTAGTGACAAAACGGATGGCACTGTGATAGACTGCATCCAGTTTGCTGAGTAGAGTGTTGGAAGCCATTTTGTAGATGACATCGCCGAAGTCGAGGATCGGTAGGATAGTCAGTTTTACTAGGGTAAGCTTGGCGGCGTGAGTGAAGGAGGCTTTGTTGCGGAATAGAAAGCCGACTCTTGATTTGATTTTCGATTGGAGATGTTTGATATGAGTCTGGAAGGAGAGTTTGCAGTCTAGCCAGACACCTAGGTACTTATAGACGTCCACATATTCTAGGTCGGAACCATCCAGGGTGGTGATGCTAGTCGGGCATGCAGGTGCAGGCAGCGACCGGTTGAAAAGCATGCATTTGGTTTTACTAGCGTTTAAGAGCAGTTGGAGGCCACGGAAGGAGTGTTGTATGGCATTGAAGCTTGTTTGGAGGTTAGATAGCACAGTGTCCAAAGACGGGCCGAAAGTATATAGAATGGTGTCGTCTGCGTAGAGGTGGATCAGGGAATCGCCCGCAGCAAGAGCAACATCATTGATATACACAGAGAAAAGAGTCGGCCCGAGAATTGAACCCTGTGGCACCCCCATAGAGACTGCCAGAGGACCGGACAGCATGCCCTCCGATTTGACACACTGAACTCTGTCTGCAAAGTAATTGGTGAACCAGGCAAGGCAGTCATCCGAAAAACCGAGGCTACTGAGTCTGCCGATAAGAATATGGTGATTGACAGAGTCGAAAGCCTTGGCAAGGTCGATGAAGACGGCTGCACAGTACTGTCTTTTATCGATGGCGGTTATGATATCGTTTAGTACCTTGAGTGTGGCTGAGGTGCACCCATGACCGGCTCGGAAACCAGATTGCACAGCGGAGAAGGTACGGTGGGATTCGAGATGGTCAGTGACCTGTTTGTTGACTTGGCTTTCGAAGACCTTAGATAGGCAGGGCAGGATGGATATAGGTCTGTAACAGTTTGGGTCCAGGGTGTCTCCCCCTTTGAAGAGGGGGATGACTGCGGCAGCTTTCCAATCCTTGGGGATCTCAGACGAGATGAAAGAGAGGTTGAACAGGCTGGTAATAGGGGTTGCGACAATGGTGGCAGATAGTTTCAGAAATAGAGGGTCCAGATTGTCAAGCCCAGCTGATTTGTACGGGTCCAGGTTTTTCAGCTCTTTCAGAACATCTGCTATCTGGATTTGGGTAAAGGAGAACCTGGAGAGGCTTGGGCGAGGAGCTGCGGGGGGGGCGGAGCTGTTGGCCGAGGTTGAAGTAGCCAGGCGGAAGGCATGGCCAGCCGTTGAGAAATGCTTATTGAAGTTTTCGATAATCATGGATTTATCAGTGGTGACCGTGTTACCTAGCCTCAGTGCAGTGGGCAGCTGGGAGGAGGTGCTCTTGTTCTCCATGGACTTCACAGTGTCCCAGAACTTTTTGGAGTTGGAGCTACAGGATGCAAACTTCTGCCTGAAGAAGCTGGCCTTAGCTTTCTTGACTGACTGCGTGTATTGGTTCCGGACTTCCCTGAACAGTTGCATATCACGGGGACTATTCGATGCTATTGCAGTCCGCCACAGGATGTTTTTGTGCTGGTCGAGGGCAGTCAGGTCTGGAGTGAACCAAGGGCTGTATCTGTTCTTAGTTCTGCATTTTTTGAACGGAGCATGCTTATCTAAAATGGTGAGGAAGTTACTTTTAAAGAATGACCAGGCATCCTCAACTGACGGGATGAGGTCAATGTCCTTCCAGGATACCCGGGCCAGGTCGATTAGAAAGGCCTGCTCACAGAAGTGTTTTAGGGAGCGTTTGACAGTGATGAGGGGTGGTCGTTTGACTGCGGCTCCGTAGCGGATACAGGCAATGAGGCAGTGATCGCTGAGATCCTGGTTGAAGACAGCGGAGGTGTATTTGGAGGGCCAGTTGGTCAGGATGACGTCTATGAGGGTGCCCTTGTTTACAGAGTTAGGGTTGTACCTGGTGGGTTCCTTGATGATTTGTGTGAGATTGAGGACCTCTAGCTTAGATTGATAACACTTATCTCTAATAAAATATAATACTTCAACTTAATTACCTTTAAAAGATGACAGGGAGACCCACGAGCTCAGGAGCGGTGTTTCAATCGGTCAGAGTTCTTTAAGAATTTAGTTAGGTAGCGACTCCACTATTATATCATTTGCTATTTTAGCCATCCCTGTGGTTAAACCTCCCCATGCTCTAGTTAACCAGTTGACTCCTAAAGCATTACTCATAGTGGTGTCCTCATCTCGATACCACGTTATGCCATCTGCTCCTTCGTCCCAGAACCTTCTCTTCAATATGTTACAGTAGTTTTCCTGCCCCATAGTTTTTAACAGTTCCAAGTTTCGTTTAATTATACTGCACCCTTCTGATACCATACCATTGTCAAATAACTGTTTACACGTGGACATATTCCAAGTCAGGGTCATATTCTTATCCCAGTCTGACCCTTTTCCCCATAGGTCTCCCAATGGTTCGTCCTGTTGTGGCCACATTAGCTTTATGGCCCATTCCTTATACCCTCCAATCAGCCACCGGGCGGTCATGGGTTCAAGGGTATATCTAGCCCAATCTGCTAGAGAGGGATCTGTTCTAAGGGTCTGATCCCTGGTGCCAGCTATATCCCCTTGGTTTACATGGAATTTAATGCCTCCATAGCATGCTAATTGTACGTATCCTCCGGTTAACGGAGTGGGGTCTAGCGGGCATTTATCCCATCCCATTGCTATTGGGTCAAATGTTTTGGACACCGAGGCACTCTTTATACTAGTGCTGGCTTCAAAGTTTCTAATGACCGTTTCTTTCATTATTAATGCCTTCCTAATCATTTTTCCCATGGTTGTATTCCATTTCTGTAGCATTAATCCCTGCATCCATATAAGGGTATCGGTGTTCAATCTTCCTATTGGGGGGAAACTGTATCCAAATTGATGCACATGTTCCATTTTGTCCTGTGTTCTTATATGCTTTAAAATACCTCCTCCAGCCAATACTCTGGAGTGGCAAGCGCCCCGTGCGTTTACCATGTCTGCCAATTTTTGGTTTGCGTTCTCATTCCTGCCTGAGAAGGCCGGAGCTACTCCCAGCATTCCAGGTGAAGGATAATGTCCCCCTGACCATCTATGGAAGTGGGGGATTCCTGATTCTTTCAATATGCCATGGGCTGAGATGCAATGGTATCGTGCCCAGGTCTCAGTTTTATTTGCGGGGGGTCTAACCCATTGGTCATAATACTGTTGGGCGGTCTTCCCTTTTTTCCTATAGAACGGGTTATTTGGTTCTTGTCCCCAGTTCCATAATGGGGATTGAGCACACATTCTTTGGGCCATCTCAAGGCTTTGTTGATCATTTTCTTTCAAACTCCTAAGGTCTAGTGCTGTCCATGGGGTTGACCTGGGACAGGCCAACCCTGGGTTTGTATTATTCTGTGTCGTAAGGTATACCCATCCTGAGGTGGAATACTTCATTGGTTTTTCTCCTGGCCTGGCGGAGTGGGGAATGTCATGTCCCCACACTCCATATTCCATCCGGTGGAATCTATCTAATGGGCCACTAGTAAATCCTGGGTACTTATAGGTCCTATTTTTTGCATACGGTAAAATAATACCCTTCCTTCCTCCCAGTATTCTATTATCCCACGAGGAGGAATTTCCAGGGTGTAGGTATAACACTATATCATTCAACCATTTAGCTTCAGGGCTTGGTCCTGTAATTCGCCTCTGCATGCTGCACCTTACTCGGTACCTGGAGCTATTCCCTTTCAGACATAATATATCTAAGCCTCCTTGATCCATACCCTGTCTTGGGCCCTCTGTGTGTGTTAGGTTGTGTTCTGTTTTGTCGCGCGCCAGTGTGGTCGGGGGGGCCACTTCCCTTTTAGCTCGCTCTAGGGTGCTAGTATTGTTTTCGCCTGGTTCACAGGGTGTTGTTATTGCTGAACTTGCTGATGCATGACTTGCTGATGCATGACTTGTAGTCATGCTATTTTTGCTCATCCGAGGCCAACGCCTTGGTTTCGTCCTCCTAGGCCAGGCCGAGGCGTTGAAAGCAGTCTTAAACTGTGGCACTCAACACTTTCCCAAGGTGAACTGGTCGTACTTTGATCATAGATAAATTTGATCTCCGTTATATTCTCTGCATCACCCAGCTGTCCCCTCCACTGGCCGCCTTTATATGAATTCATATATTGTCCATTTTCACATGTCTGATTAACCAGTACTGGTCCTTTAGTTATATTTACTATATACCCTTGGAGTGTGTTACTGGTCACTAATTTCCACAACACCACTATGGTATTATTATGATCCCAGGTCAGATTCCATTTCGTAATATTATATCTCTGTTTTAACTTGACTGAAGGGTGTCCTGGACACAGTGAGTCATTTGTTATGGTGCATTGTACGGGTGTGCCCCATCTCTTTGTAAATGCTCTATGGGTTGGTATAGAGTTGGCACATTTTTCTTGGAGTATCTCTAGTCCCTGTACTAATTCTCTCTCTTGTTTTTCATACACTATCCCTAGGTTTAGTCCTATTATTATGGCGGTGGGTACTAATATTATGGTGGAAAGGATACTTACCCACCAGCACCATCCCACCTTACATTCCCTATGCCTGGTTCTATATTCTCCCAGCCTCATTTCCCCGTGGAAACAGAGGGATACATTCTAGTTAGTTTTGTTTTCTTTCTTATTTTTTTACAAATGGGGGACCTAGGATGGCCTGTGTCCCTTTGTCTAGATGTGTCCCTTTGTCTAGATGTGCCCTCTCCAGGGTCTTGTGTGTTTGAGGTTAGTTTTCTTTTTATTAGGTTAATCAACCTTCTCATCTTTCCTTGTGGATCAGGTAGAGCAGCTTCATTTCTACCTCTTCCCTCTCCAGGAGCTGCTTTCCTGTCCACCAACATGTGGCACGAGTATACACAGTCCAATTTGGTTTTGGGGTCCTGGGCAATGTATATTTGCCAGCCCAATTTCACCATGTGCCTTTCTCTTTTGTCACCCCTGACGGGTTCTGTATCCTCTATGGCTATAAGCTTGGAGACACAGCACATTGTCTTCTCTTTCCTCATTAACCTGCCCCAGTTATGTTCTCTCACTGGCTTACATGTTCCTTCAATTATTTTATGTGTGTTCTGACTCTCTATTTGGTCTGGAACAAAAAATGGTTCATATTTACGACTACCCTTACTTATAATTATTTAGCGTCCGATAAGCTGAGGAGATTTTCTTCTCCTTGTAGCATATTTATCCCTAAGTGGTTTATTATTTTCATATATTTTTTAAAGTCCATCCTGAAATTGTACCCTGAGGTGTCCACTCTTTGCATTATTTACTTCCCTGTAACGTCCCATTCCCCTACTCCTGTGTCAGTGTCTAACTGACCTAATACATATGCACATGGGTCACTATCTGTCTCAGCTCTTTCAATGTAGTTATGTCTATGTTTAACTTCCTCTTAACTGCTGCTTTTAATGGCTGTGGTTTAAAACCGGCCTTTTTCGCTTCCGCATCTGCTTCCTGTTGCCGCAGCTAATACTGTCAGTACCAGATATGGTCTCTGTTTCCAAATATTGGCTGACTGTCTCACTGTCTCCCTGTTTACACTAATGAATTTTATAGAACTCAACATTTCTATGTAGTAACCTATAAGATAATTATATAGATCAACTTAATTAACCCGATACTCTCAATGACCCTGGGTCACAACAGATGCCATATATTCTTGTCATCTTTCTACTATTTGAAGACAAACCTTCAAATGATTAGAAATGGCCAAACGCTGCTAAACATAGCATATGTTTTCTGTACTAATGAAATCTCTCTTTCGGGAGTCCACTGTATTTTATCTAACAATAACCTGGGTTAATCTTAACTCAGTCTCATCAATAATTGTATATATGTTGCGTAGTATGGGATCCATTACCTACAGTACTTTATTATCCCTAAGAACTGCAACATATTTATTTTCAAAATGACATTTAATGCTTATAAAATCACTCTTTTTGTACCTTCATCTTTTTTTCTGCCCTGTTGGCTTAAAATATATCCTAAATACTTAACATAAATCTTCCTGCATGGCTCTCAACAATACACTAGTGTCTCTTAGATTCGTTGGAGTCCCGTCTTGTAGCAGGGCCATTGCCATGGGGTACCAGGGCTGTGCATAGAAGGCCACTTTGCCACAATACACACTTACATCCTCTGGTCCCCCTTCTTTTTCTGGGATGACTATTATTAGAACCCAATTTCTGTCACACCCTGGCCTTAGTATTTTGTGTTTTCTTTATTATTTTGGTCAGGCCAGGGTGTGACATGGGTTTATTATGTGGTGTGTTTAGGTTTTCGTGTTACGTTTCTTGTTTTGTATTGTTCGTTTTCATCTTTATTAACCATGTATCAAAATGACCACGCTGCATTTTGGTCCGCCTCTCCTTCACCGCAAGAAAACCGTAACAGAATCACCCACACCAACAGGACCAAGTGGCGTGGTGACAGGCAGCGGCAACAGGAGCAGCGGAATCCGGATTTCTGGACATGGGAGGAGATATTGGATGGAAAAGGACCCTGGGCACAGCCCGGTGAATATCGCCACCCCAAAGAAGAACTGGAGGCGGCGAAGGCAGCGAGGCGCTGGTATGAGGAGGCAGCACGGCGACGCGGATGGAAGCCCGAGAGTCAGCCCCAAAAATGTATTGGGGGGGGGGGGGAGAGTGTGGCAGAATCAGGAGTCAGAATCAGGAGTCAGACCTGAGCCAACTCCCCCTGTAAGGAGCCAAGGAGGAAACCAGACCCAGAGCCGGTGTTGGAGGTGAGCGAAGCTGAGACTGTGAAGGAGTTAATGGGGAAATTGGAGGAGAGAGTTATGAGGGAGTTGCTGCGTTGGGGCATTAGGCATGGAATTCGTCCGATGGAGCGTGTTGGGGATTTGATGGCACCTGGGTCAGCTCTCCATACTCGTCCTGAGGTGCGTGTTAGTCGGCTGGTGAAGATTGTGCCAGCCTCACGCACCAGGCCTCCTGTGCAACTCCCTAGCCTTGCACGTCCTGTGCCAGCCCTGCTCTCAAGATCTCCAGTACGCCTTCACGGTCCGGTCCATCCTGTGCCACCTCCACACACCAGCCCTCCGGTGGCAGCTCCCTGCACCAGGCTTCCTGTGCGTGTCCTCGGCTCAGTACCACCAGTGCCAGCACCACGCATCAGGCCTACAGTGCGCCTCGCCTGTCCAGCGCTGCCAGAGCCTTCCTCCTCTACAGCGTTGTCGGAGTCTCCTGCCTGTCCAGCGCTGCCGGAGCCTTCCTCCTTTACAGCGCTGCCGGAGTCTCCCGCCTGTTCTGTGCTGCCGGAGTCTCCCGCTTGTTTAGCGCTGCCAGAGCCTTCCTCCTCTACTGCGCTGCCGGAGTCTCCCGCCTGTTCAGCGCTGCCAGTCTGCATGGAGCAGCCAGAGCCGCCAGTCTGCATGGAGCAGCCAGAGCCGCCAGTCTGCATGGAGCAGCCAGAGCCGCCAGTCTGCATGGAGCAGCCAGAGCCGCCAGTCTGCATGGAGCAGCCAGAGCCGCCAGTCTGCATGGAGCAGCCAGAGCCGCCAGTCTGCATGGAGCAGCCAGAGCCGCCAGTCTGCATGGAGCAGCCAGAGCCGCCAGTCTGCATGGAGCAGCCAGAGCCGCCAGTCTGCATGGAGCAGCCAGAGCCGCCAGTCTGCATGGAGCAGCCAGAGCCGCCAGTCTGCATGGAGCAGCCAGAGCCGCCAGTCAGCATGGAACAGCCAGAGCAGCCAGGATCCGCCAGATCCGCTAGTCAGCCAGGATCTTCCAGATCCGCCAGTCAGCCAGGATCCGCCAGTCAGCCAGGATCTTCCAAATCCGCCATTCAGCCAGGATCCGCCATTCAGCCAGGATCCGCCAGTCAGCCAGGATCTGCCAGAACCGCCAGTCAGCCAGGATCTGCCAGAATCACCAGCCAGCCAGGATCTGCCAGAGCCAACTCCCTGCCTGTGCTTCCTCTCAGTACTGTGCTTCCCCTCAGTCCCGAGCTACCCCTCAGTCCCGAGCTACCCCTCAGTCCCGAGCTACCCCTCAGTCCCGAGCTACCCCTCAGTCCCGAGCTACCTCAGTTCCGAGCTGCCCCTCAGTCCCGAGCTGCCCCTCAGTCCAGTGGGGCCCTTGGTGAGGGTTACTAGGCCAAGGTCAGCGGCGAGGGTCGCCAATCAAAGGACGCGATGCATGCGGACTAAGACTTTGTTGGAGTGGGGTCCACGTCCCGCGCCGGAGCCGCCACCGTGGACAGGCGCCCACCCGGACCCTCCCCTATGGGTTTTGGTGTGCGCACCTTGGGGGGGGGGGGGGGTTCTGTCAACCCCTGGTCTTAGTATTTTGTGTTTTCTTTATTATTTTGGTCAGGCCAGGGTGTGACATGGGTTTATTAAGTGGTGTGTTTTGTCTTTTTTTTGTAGGTATTGGGTTTGTGGTATAGTGGGGTTATCTAGAAAAGTCTATGGTTGCCTGAGGTGGTTCTCAATCAGAGGCAGGTGTTTATCGTTGTCTCTGATTGGGAACCATATTCAGGCAGCCATATTCTTTGAGTGTTTCGTGGGTGATTGTTCCTGTCTTTGTGTTTGTGGCATTAGATAGGACTGTTTCGGTTTTTCACGTTTCTTGTTTTGTAGATTGTTGTATTTTCATCTTTATTAAAGATGTACAAAACTAACCACGCTGCATTTTGGTCCGCCTCTCTTTCCCCAGAAGAAAACCGTTACAATTTCGTATTACTACGAGGTCTGCCTGCCTTGACGGCGTTGAAAATAATTCACTCCTGTTGCCATATCTTCACCTTGAGGTTTGTATAAATTTCCTATTTTAGTTATAAACTCTATAGTATTTTCTAGTTTCCTCAGGGATTTTTTTCTCTCAAAGAGTAGACTCTAACCCGCTATTGCTCTTTACCTTGAGATTTTATTTAGATTTCCTATTTAGTTATAAACTCTATAGTACTTTCTTATTTCTCAGGGATTTTTTTTCTCATACAATGCCCATAGTGACACTTACGCACTGTTAGCTTTACTTTCACAAGGAAATAATACAATTTCAAAGTAGTTATACACTTTGAATAGAGACTGGTGTTCCTTAATCATTTTATAATTAATTTCCACCTGTTCCAACAATTTCTAGTGAAGTTGATCAGTCTTCACGGGAAATTCTTAGGATTCAGGGCTATTTGCCTAATCCTGTTATTGGAGGGGCCGTCTGTTCCCTCTTGGTCAGCGGCCCCAGGGTATTGCTGGTACGCACATTGCGAGCCTAGTGCTGGGTAGACCTGCCGTTTGCCTGCGTATCATTTCCTGTTCTGTACCATTATTTTCTACCCTACTTTGCTCCTCATGAGCTGCTGTAGTATCTATGGCAGTTGCCATTTAGGGTTCTTTTCTGGAATTTTTTTATTATCCCAGAAAGTTGTCTACCCTCAAATCCTAGAAGGTATTTTATGGCTGTCTGGTCTACCGTTCTCAGTTTACCCCATGGTAAACCCGGTACGACGAAACATCCTGATGGTTTGTAAGGCACTAGCTCGCCTAGTCCTTTGTAATTCCTCCTCGTCCTCATGGAGAGCCAATGCTCTTCCTGCGTCTGGGTAGGTTGGTACTGCCGTAGCCATATCTCTAACTCTTTAAAGATACCTACTTTAGTAAGTTGTTTGGAAATAGAGCGCTGGTAGGGGCCGTTAACTCAGGTAGTAGTAGAGTCTTAAATAGAGGTGTGGGGCCCCACGTTGGGCGCCAAGTGTCGCGATACAAAACCTTCAGCCTTGGCCGGCAGCGAGGTGCTAGAGGTGGTTAGCGTCCCGTTCCCTGGATTGGACAGGGCACTATAGATACTTCAGGTTATCTCGGTATAACCAGGACCGCTCGCGTAGCCCTGCCTCTCTTTCTTTATCGATATGTTGTCCGCATAGAGAGGTCTTTTGCCTTGTCACTCTCAACGGTCTAGCTCTAGCTGGGATGTGTGAACCCCACGTTTATCCTCTAGACTCCTTTTCCACCACTAATGGATCCTTGAGTTGCTATTAAGCACTAGTCCTACCAGTCTCTATATGATTTCCCTCAGGTTGAGTATTTCCCTTCTGTGATGTATCTAGTTTAAAGTGTGAAGACCTTTAGTCAACTTAGTCTCACTACTCTGCCCGTCGGCTATGTATCACTTGGATAATAAAACTTAGATAGATCGATAAGACAATTAATGAATCACTACTGGACACACCTTCCTCCTTGTCTTTTAATGGTAACTCACTTTGTCATGGAGTATTGGTCTCCGTTTCCAGTGTCTCGGTAGAGGGGAGTGTCAGTTAACTGTCTTGAGAGGGCGTTTTACTCAAGACAAAATAAGACTACCGTTTATGTTAACGGCCCCTACCAGCGCTCTATTTCCAAACAACTTACTAAAGTAAGTATCTTTAAAGAGTTTTAGAATCAAACACACTTCAAAATACACAATGTGTTACTTGGTCACACACAGCGTTAATTAAAAACACGCAAATGCCTTAATGCTCTACAATGCCTGGTACAATGATAACACTTATCTCTAATAAAATATAATACTTCAACTTAATTACCTTTAAAAGATGACAGGGAGACCCACGAGCTCAGGAGCGGTGTTTCAATCGGTCAGAGTTCTTTAAGAATTTAGTTAGGTAGCGACTCCCCTCTACTGGCTGAGAGGTTGAATTGGTGTCGGTGGTTTACTAAATTTAGAGATTCAAGTTTGGACTGGATGAGAGAACCCGCTGGTGATTCCCTGCCCAAATGGAATATCAAAGAGTCTGTGGCACGCTACGAGGCCGAGGTACTGAGCTCAATCGAGAGTTTAAGTTACTGAGACTTTCTCTGGATATAGAGAAAAAAATTATAAATGTAGCTGATTGATCTAAATTAGTATGAAATGTGCTGCATATTCATGAGATAGTGATCACTGGAATCATGATTTAAATTAAGTATTGGGGTTATTTTTCAATCAAAACAATCTTTATCTCAGAGGCAAGAAGACATATACAACTTAATCTCAAAATAGTTAATTTAGCACACAGCTCTACTGATATTATTCACTATTATACTGTAACAGTCAGCTCTTAAACACTGTTTCCAGAACTAGCACCATGTGGGGACTCTCTAGCACCCTAAAATGGCTTTTGTCACTACAGGGACTTCTCCGGAAGACGGCCGAATCACTGGTGTCATCCTGGGCGACCCAGCAGGTGTACACCTCCCCCTCTTCCCAGCGTGCCTTGCTCAGGGTCAGGGTGCTGCTGCGGCAGTAGTGTCCACCCTTCTCTTCTTCTGTGGTGGTCAGAACCCCCTCCTTCATCTCCGCTCCGTCCACCTCCCAGCTCACCATCGCCCCCTGGGGGGAGTAGCCACTCAGCAGGCAGGCCAGAGTGGCCGAGCCCCCAGAGAGCTGCTCAGAGGATGGGGGGAGCAGAGACACTGTCGGCCTGGCAGAGGGACCAGCTGGAAGAGAGGAGGGAGAGGAGAAATGCAGTAAACAGATATCACATATTCAGATTTAAGAATCAGGTTTAATATTCACAGTGTAAATCTCCATATCAATTTTGTCAAATCTACTGAGACACAAGCCAAAATGACCTTAAAATACTGGTCAAAACTATAGATGACGTTCACTTTTAAACCATGTCAGTGTTAACATCTACCATAAATAAAATACAAAGTGTTGCTCTTATTATAGAAATAGTAGTTGCTGCATGTCTACAGAAAGATGAGCTGACATGCAATACTGTATTTCAAAATGTGCTCTTTTTAAATCCCATGTTAGAATACTTATGATTTTATTGCCAAATTAACTTGGTGGTATGTGAATAATTCTTTCACTTCGGTGACTCTGCCCTCTACCAATCTGTCCACAGAAATCTCTAAAAAGATATCGCCTAAGAGTCTTTCCTCTGGACGTTGTTCAATAGCATGATTACATTTGGTTTAATGAGAGAATACAAAAATATACTTATTTTTCAGCAACAGTTTTTTGCCGCTTCCAAAAGTGTACAACAGTGATTCATTGTGGTGTAGTCGCCGTTCAAAAACCTCCACACGAGTGAGAACCTTCACACACAGAGCACTCTCAGTACCACCCTAACAGTGCTGAAGTACTAGTATAATACAATAGGGACTGATAGTACTGAAGTACTAGTACAATACAATAGGGACCGATTGTACTGAAGTACTAATATAATACAATCAAATCAAGCTTTATCAACACAGCACATTTAAGACGTGGAATGCAACACAATGTGCTTTACAGGAAGAAAAAAAAAGAAGAAAAAACATTGAAAATAAAAGCTGAAATATTTACTACACAACAAACATAATATCCTTCCTGTTTGGCCCTGTCCGGGGGTGTCCTCGGATGGGGCCACAGTGTCTCCTGACCCCTCCTGTCTCAGCCTCCAGTATTTATGCTGCAGTAGTTTATGTGTCGGGGGGCTGGGGTCAGTTTGTTATATCTGGAGTACTTCTCCTGTCCTATTCGGTGTCCTGTGTGAATCTAAGTGTGCGTTCTCTAATTCTCTCCTTCTCTCTTTCTTTCTCTCTCTCGGAGGACCTGAGCCCTAGGACCATGCCCCAGGACTACCTGACATGATGACTCCTTGCTGTCCCCAGTCCACCTGGCCATGCTGCTGCTCCAGTTTCAACTTCCACCTGACTGTGCTGCTGCTCCAGTTTCAACTGTTCTACCTTATTATTATTCGACCATGCTGGTCATTTATGAACATTTGAACATCTTGGCCATGTTCTGTTATCTCCACCCGGCACAGCCAGAAGAGGACTGGCCACCCCACATAGCCTGGTTCCTCTCTAGGTTTCTTCTTAGGTATTGGCCTTTCTAGGGAGTTTTTCCTAGCCACCGTGCTTCTACACCTGCATTGCTTGCTGTTTGGGGTTTTAGGCTGGGTTTCTGTACAGCACTTTGAGATATCAGCTGATGTACGAAGGGCTATATAAATAAATTTGATTTGATTTGATTTGAAGATATAAACAAAATAATGACACAAACTGAACAACAAAGAAGCACCATAAGGAAAGGAAAGGTAAAAATGTGTTTTAAGACCTCTTTTAAATATGTCCACATTTTCGGTCCCCCTCAGGTTCTCTGGCAGGTTATTCCAGAGGCTGGGGGAATAATAACTAAAGGCTGCCTCTCCATGCCACTTGGTCCTAGGTTTTGGGATAGTTAAAAGGCCAGTACCAGAGGAACGGAGGGACCTACTCGGTACATAAATTAAAAACATGTTTGACATGTATAGGGGTGCACAATAATGGATTGATTAAAAAAAAATCTTTAAATGAATTCTAAAACTCATAGGCAGTCAGTGCAGAGACCTTTAAAATCAATGTAATGTGTACTCTCCGTCTGGTCTTGGTCAGGACCGTGCTGCAGCATTTTGGTCACATTCCTAATGTGTGATTTAATATTGTGTTCAGAATCTAAAATAACAACTAGGTTTTTTACCTGGTGAGTGGATGGTTTGGGATTAGGCCAATCTTTCTCACACACTCTTTCCCATTGACTACGATCCATCCAGAGGCTTCAGTGGGCGTGCCAGAGGACAGGAAGAAGCTCACCTGGGCGGACGGCGAGACGGTGATCCTCCTGGAGCTCTGGGGAGAAGACACTGTGCAGCAGAACCTGAAGCGCTGCCCGCACAACAGTCACATATACTCAGAGATTTTGAGAAAGCTCAACTTCCGTGGTTATTACAGAACTGCAGAGCAATGCCACACCAGGATAAAGTGTTTGAAAGCCAGCTATCGGCAGTGCCAGGAAACCATCAGGTAACCACTGCATTTCAGTTTCTGTTATTGATACATTTGTAATTTAGCTCATGTGAATTGGATTACAGATTGATTCTAATTTTGCAATCTCTCTAACTGTGCACTTCCTAGTTCATCTGGATCTGAGCAGGTTGATTTGAAGTTCTATGATATTTTGAAGCTAATACTTGAGATGCAGCCTCCCTCCACCAGCACAGTGGTGACAGACTTGACCAATGACATATCAGAGAAATCAGACAGTGACTCACTTCAAGGTAAAAGTTCAGCTAATTTCAAACTATGCAAACTTTCTAATGACACTGTGAGTTTATCACTTCATGACTGAGAGCTGTCCTTCATGACAACAGAACCCACAACAACCATGACTTTTATCACCATCTTCATCTGGACACTTGCTTTCTGCTTTCAAGGCGATGATTGTATTTGTTTGTTTTTTGTTAAACTATTTTGGTACACTGAAATGATATGATTTACACACTAAGATGTGTTAAAGGATTAAAGGAGGTACTTGCTAATTGTTTGTCTTTTTTTCAGAATCCAGAGGGAAGAACACTTTGACTCAGACTCCTGCTGTGAAAGCTGTTCTCCCAGGACAGATGGTCTCTCTGGGTTGTAAAGCTAGCACTGATCCAGTTGGGAATTGTGGTGGTTCAGGTAAACTGTGTCTAGCTTGGCACCAACAGAAACCTGGAGCAGCTCCTAAACTCCTCATTTACTATATAAGCACACTTCAGTCTGGAACTCCGTCTAGATTCCGTGGCAGCGGATCTGGGAGTGACTTCACTCTGACCACCAGTGCAGTCCGGGCTGAAGATGCAGGAGATTACTGCTGTCAGAGTTTAAACTGCAGTCCATATGTGTTCACACAGTGATACAGAGTTGTACAAAAACTTCCCTCAGTCAAACTGCACGGTGACTGTCCTGCTTACAGCTGGGACCTACTGCAGGTGCTGAGGGGAGGAGATGATCCAGTACAATGACACAGTGTGTAGTAGAGCTGAACAACAATATCTATTTCAGATAACTCAAAGCTGTTAGATCATATTCAGCCACTAACCCATGGGTTCTTTGACACATTTTTCTTGGAGAACCATGAATAAATGTATCTTCAAAAATCTAGTATCATACAAAACAGACTTCCTGATACCTTGACATTTTAAAAAAATACTTCAGACCCATTGGACATTGTATTATTAAGAAGTTGAGGAGATGCTGGGTTTCATGTACTGTAATGATGGTCTACAGAGTCCCAGTGTGTCTGATCAGAGACACAGGAGAGGAGAGAGGGAGCTGAACTCAGTCAGGAACAGAGTAGCAGTCCTGCACAGTGGAGCCCCTCTTCAGTCCAGCAGTCAGTCCACTCAGTCCACACAGCTCCCTGCACTAACACAACTCTCCCTGCAGGGGGAGGCACATTACCATAAAAATGAAAAAGAAAAGATAGGCAAGCCAGTTAAGTTCTGTGCACACTGAGGTCAAAGCCATAATCAATGCCAGACCTCTAGTTCCTGTCTCCACCGATCCAGACTCACCATTCATCCTGATTCCCGCTATGCTGCTTACCCAAAAGATTGGGGCACCCCCTCCTCCCAGAGACTTCACTGACAAAGACCTTGAGCCGTGAGTACCTTTCCGCCGACGCAAGTGGACTGAAGCTCACCACAACCTAAAAGAGGGAGATCTCATGCTCTTAAAAGACAATCAATTAACTTGCAACGAGTGGCCCATGGCACTGGTCACTTCCACCTTCACCAGCAGTGACAGTAATGTGTTCAAAGTGGAACTCAAGATTACTGCTCAGGGGACCACTAAGGAGTTTCTGAGACCCGCCTCAGAGGTCATACTCCTTTTAGCCATGGAAGATTGAAGGTTTGCTAGTCTTTGGGCACCAACACGATGGGGCTGCACTGTGGGACTCTTCAATGACCCCCATCCTCAGCATAGCCTCCACTTCTTGTTTCACGGCCTTCCGTCGGGCTTCCGGAATCCAATACGGCCTCTTTCTTTCCCCGGGCTGGGTATGGATGTGGTGTTCAATGAGGGTCGTGCGGCCCGGCTTCTCGGAGAACACTGCCGTGTTCCGATCGACAAGCTCCCTGAGCTCTTGCTTCTGGGCCAGGTCGAGGTCCTCATTGCTCGGGACCACCACTGGTAACGTTGGCGTCCTGGGTCCCGACCATAACACGTGGCAAATCTGTTGAGGTTTCCGTCTCCCTGGTTGCCGTACGTGGTAATTGACAGGTCCCAGCTTTTCGACCACCTCGTATGGTTTGTGCCATGTTGCCAGGAACTTACTTTCGGCCGTGGGGATCAATACCAACACCCTGTCTCCCACCTGGAATTCTCAGGGCTGGGCTCCCCGATTGTAAACCTGGGCTTCTCCATATGTTCCCTCACGCCTGGCCATATGGCTGTCATCCGCTCCCGCATCGTCTCCACGTGCTCTACCACGCTGTGTAAGGAGGTTGGTTGGGCTTCCCACACCTCCTTGGTGTGGTCCAGTAGGACACGTGGCCTCCTCCCATAGAAGAGTTCGAACTGGGAAAACCCAGTGGAGGATTGGGGTACTTCTCGGATTGAGACCATTAGGTGGGGTAGTAGTTGGTCTCAGTTCTTCCCGTCCTGCTCGATGACCTTCCACAGCATCTGTTTGAGCGTTTTGTTAAAGCGCTCGACGAGCCCATCCATCTGCGGGTAAAAAACGGAGGTCCGGATCTGCTTGATCTGCAGTAGGGCACACAACTCTTTCATGAGGTGGGACATAAACTCTGTACTTTGGTCTGTCAGGATCTCGTTCGGGATGCCCACCCAGCTAAAGAGGTGGAACAGCTCCCGGGCGATTCCCTTGGATTCCCGTAGGGGAATGGCCTCGGGATACCGGGTGGCATAGTCTACAATTACCAAGATGTACCTGTGTCCTCGTGCAGTCTTTACCAGGTATCCTAATATGTCCATGGCGATGCGTTCAAAGGGCACCCCGATGATCGGCAGGGTGACCAGAGGGTTTCGGAAATGTGCTTTCGGGGCAGTGAGTTGACACTCCGGGCAGCTGCGACAGTAATCTTCCACGGCCGTCCTCATCCCGAGCCAGTGGAACCGGGCGTGGATCTGTTCCCTGGTCTTCTCCATTCCCAGGTACGCCCGCAACAGGTGGGTGTGGGCCAGCTGAAGAACGGTTCCTACATACCGTCAGGGCAGCAACAATACCTCTCGAAGTTCCACCTGTTGGCGCGACACACGATACAAAAGGTTATTCTTAATTTGGAAATGGGGGTATCACCAGTCACTCACCCCCGGAAGTAGCTGTCCATCCACCGCTATCACTTGGGCTGCGGCGGCCTTCAAGTTACGATCCTTCCACTGAGCCGTCCCGAATTGTCCCCTCAGTTGGCCCCCAGCGGGGGTCTCTACTGGCCCCTCGAAATCGAGGAGGGGGAGGACGAACTCCTCCTCCTGGGGTTCTCCAGAGGGTTCAGGTTCTGTCGCCCCCTCTGACTCTGACTCCGGAGCCGTAGACAAATGCTGGTTAACCGGTTGCTTCCGGGCCACAGAGGCTATTGGTCGTCTCAGCCGTCTCGGCCGACTTGTACCTTCCTCCTTAATTCATGCCCCCATAGGGCCGCGAACAGCGGACAATCCCGTCCCACTACGAGAGGTACCGGCAGCTCTGGTATTGCACCCACCATCATCTGACAGCTCCCTTGTGGCATCACGATGTTGGTCCATACAGTGGGATGCCGCTTTGTGTCACCGTGAGCACAGGAAATGGACATCTCCCGACCCCGTTCGGTCTCCTGGTTCAGCAGGCTCGTGGTTAGGAGCGTAACCATGCTTCCGGAGTCCAGCAGCGCTTCGTGTCATGCCCGTCAACCTTCATCGGGACCATGGGTGCAGTTGACTCGTGGTGTGCCCAACAGGAGGTGACTTAGTTCACTGAGTGACCCACCTCGCCTCCGGGGCTAGCTGATGGCATCGACTCCTCTCGAGCCGAGCAATTCCAGGCAATGTGCCCCCGGGCTCCACACTCAAAACACCTCCTTTGGTCTCCATCTACCTGGGGTCGTCGGTGTTGGGTCTCTGGGGCTGGCTGATGGCAACGATTCCTCTCGAGCCGGGAAATTCCAGGCCATGTGCCCCTGGGCTCCACACTCAAAACACCTCCTTTGGTCTCCATCTACCTGGGGTCATCGGTGTTGGGTCGGCCCTACCCCCGCCGTCTCTCCATGGGTTTGGGGTCCTTTGACCCTGCCGACTGTCGGTTCGAGGTACACCGCGGTGGGGCTGTCCTTCCGTCCCCTCGGACGGGTAGCCGACTCGTCCCGGCTCCCACTCAGCAGTGCCTGAGTGATCTTATGCATCTCCACTGCTTCCAGGAGGCTCTCCAAGGTCTGGGGTGTGCATAGACTCGCTGCCCTCTTCATGTCATGGAGTAGTGCCCGTAAGAAGCAATCCAGGACCACTTTTTCAAGGATGGAGAGGGTGGATATGTCGGTGAGGAGTCATGCCCTGGTGACGCGCAGTAGGTCGACGTCACCGGCTTTCTAGCCATCGCCGCTCCATTTTTCATATATCCATTTGTCATGTCTTGTTTCCATACACACCTGGTTTTCATTTCCCCAATTAAGCTACTTGTATTTAACCCTCTGTTTCCCATCATGTTTTGTGTGTAATTGTTTCATGTTGCTGTGGTGTCTTTTTATGCGCTTTACTTTTGTTATGTTCTGTGTTTTATGAGCGCATTTGATTTATGTTGTGTTCTCGTTTTGGAATGTTAATTAAGTAGCTTTGCTGCCCCATCATATTGGAACACTTTATAAAAGGACTTAAAATGTGATCATTTATTTCTGATTGAGGATTTTAAATCCCAGATTGGAGGACTGCTGCTGATCACTGTCTGCACATGTTTTAAACCTGCTCTTTGAAACTCTCTTATGCACTTTTGAACTGTTTTAACTTCCATTCATTGTTATGTTTTATACTGTACACAAATATAAACGGAACATGCAACTGTTTCAACGATGTCACTCCCTGACCATAGAGAGCCTTTTTATTGTCTATTTTGGTTAGGTCGGGGTGTGACTAGGGGGGTGTTCCTATCTAGGTGTTTTATTTCTATGTTGGCCTGGTATGGTTCCCAATCAGAGGCAGATGTTTATCATTGTCTCTGATTGGGGATCATATTTAGGCAGCCATTTCGCCACAGTTTTTTTTTGTGGCATCTTGTTTTGAGTTAGTGCCTGTTGCACCGCTTGTTTGTTTCCTTTTTGTTTTGTAAGTTTCACAAAAAAAATAAAGATATGGAATTCAGAGCACGCTGCGCCTTGGTCTGCCTCTCCACACAGCCGTGGAAAACGATTTACTGTTCATATAAGGAAATCAGTCAATTTAAATAAATTCAATAGGCCCTAATCTATGGATTTCACATGACTGGGAATACAGATATGCATCTGTGATTTACAGATATCTTAAAAAATGGTAGGGGCGTGGACCAGAAAACCAGTCAGTATCTGGTGTAACCACCATTTGCCTCATGCTGTGTGACACATCTCCTGTTGATCTGGCTGTTGATTGTAGCCTGTGGAATGCTGCCTCACTCCTCAATAACTGTGCAAAGTTGTTGGATATTGGCAGGAACTGGAACACTATTGTACACATTGATCCATCAATGGATGACATGTCTGGTGGGTATGCAGGCCATGGAAGAACTGGGACTTTTTTAGTTTCCAGTAATTCTGTATCCTTGCAACATGGGGCCATGAATTATCATGCTGAAACATGAAGTGATGGCGGAGGATGTATGGCACGCTAATTGGCCTCAGGATATAATCACGGTATCTCTGTGCATTCAAATTCCAATCAATAAAATGCAATTGTGTTTGTTGTCCGTAGCTTAAGCCTGCCTTCCCATACCATAACCCCACCTCCACCACGGGGCACTCTTTTCAAAACGTTGACATCAGCAAACTGCTCACCCACACAACGCCATACACGTTGTATGCAGTTGTGTGGCCGGTTGGACCTATTACCAAATTCTCTAAAATGACAATGGAGGCAGCTTATAGAGAAGTTGACATTAAATTATTGGACAACTGCTTTGGTGTACATTCCTGCAGTCAGCATTTCAATTGTTAGCTCCCTCAAAACTTGAGGCATCTGTGGCATTGTGTTGTGTGACATAACTGCAGATTTTAGAGTGGACTTTTATTGTCCCTAGCACAAGGTGTACCTGTGTAATGATCATGTTTTTTAATCAGCTTCTTGATATGCCACACCTGTCAGGTGGATGAATGTTATGTTCCCCAGTTTCTGTGTTGTTTTGGGTTTGTATGTGTTTGGATGTATATATGTTTCAGGATGGCTTCCTGGATTCCAAGCAGCTGATTGGTCGGCCCTATTGCAGATTGAGATTGGAGCTCTGACCCCGCCCTCTCGTCAGGAGATACAGCTGTCTGAAATTACAGACTCCTTCTGCATATTTCAACCTCATTTTGTATTGCAACAAAATGTGGAAAAAAAGTCAAGGCTTTCTATAGACTTTCTATAGGCTCTATAGCAGTGATGCTTACAATATGTGAAGTCATCCACCCTTATGTCAAAGTACTCCTAAAGTGAAAACACTTCCTAGACAGTTAGACTTTAATAATTGCATAATTATTTTAATTACTTTGAATGCAAATTCTACCTTAGCATGTCACACAATACGTTGAAAGAACTCCATCTGCTTTATTAAGCAATAAGGCACGAGGGGGTGTGGTATATGGCCAATATACTACGGCTAAGGGCTATTCTTAGGCACGACGCATCACTGTGTGCCTGGACACAGCACTTAGCCGTGGTATATTGGCCATATACCACAAAACTCTGATGTGCCTTATTGCTATTATGAATGTGTTATCAATGTAATTAAGCAGTAAAAATGAATGTTTTGTCATACCTGTGGAATACGGTCTGATATACCACGGCTGTCAACCAATCAGCATTCAGGGCTCTAACCATCCAGTTTATTTATTTGATTTATTTTACCTTTTATTTCACTAGGCATGTTAAGAATAAATTCTTATTTTCAATGACGGCCTAGTAACAGTGGACTAACTGCCTGTTAGCTATAATAGTGGATGTAACATGATTATAACTCCCTAAAACATCCCAATGGTTTGTCAATGTAAAATCTCTCTCCTGCATGCCACGCAATGCTAGAACCATCCAGCACCTTTCCAGCCTTTAATTGAGCTCTGCTGAGACTCGTCAGTCTTTTACCAATCAAGGACATGGTAAGGCTCACCCTTTTAAAATGTTGCTAATCATGACGTCAGAGCTCTGGAGATCTCCCACTTTGAGCAGAGTCAGTCATCAGCATCACAGTCCACACACAGACTACAGTTACTGACCCTGACAAATGGAGGGAGACAGAAAGCAGATATTTTCTGGTCTAATAACACAGTATTAACTATATGCTACATTTGTAGATGTCTATCATCACTATATCAGTCCCCATTCAGCACTTATATCAGAAACCATTTACGTGATTACATAGCTATCATGTTTCTACATCACATCAGCCTGACTGTCCAGGAAGACTATTTCCATATAGAACATTTTGCATTGTCAGCACATGCTTCAGTGCTCTGGGAGTGTTTATAGCCATGTAAGTAGAACACTTCATGACTGAGAGCTGTCCTTTATGACAACAGAACCCACAACTGCCATGACTTTTAGCACCATCTTCATCTGGATACTTGCCCTCTAGCTCCAAGGTAACAGATTTTCATAGAAAATGAACTAGAATGAGGTTATATAGCCTATGTTAATATGCTATGAGGACAAATCAATGAACAATTGAATGCTAATACCACATGCCATCTCTGTTTCAGAGTCCAGAGGCCAGGTCACTGTGACTCAGACTTATGCAGTGAAAACTGTTTCAGTGGGACACTCAGTCAGTCTCAGCTGTAAGTGCTGCAGTGCTGTATACAGTGAGGGCAATGGATACTATTTGCACTGGTAACAACAGAAACCTGGAGGAGCTCCTCAACTCCTGATTCACACTTTCAACCAATGTCAGTCTGGGACTCCATCTAGATTCAGTGGCAGTGGATCTGGGAGTGACCCGTCTGAAGATGCAGTCTGAAGATGCAGGAGATTACTACTGTCAGAGTGCACACTACTTAAGTGCCTGGGTGTTCACACAGTGATACAGAGCTGTACAAAAACCTCCCTCAGTCAGACTGCACAGTCACTCTACTGCTACAACGGGGACCTACTCCAGGTGCTGAGGGGAAGACAGTAACATGGAACACTGATCAGTAGAGGAGGTCAACTTTGAATAGGGTTAGAAAGCATCATTCAGATCACATGTTCTCCATCATCATCATGGTTTTAACTTGTTATATTGTTCATGAACTGAAAGTGTTTATAAAAGTTATTAGACGTTTTGGAACACATTACCAGTCCATATGTAGAGTAAGAACTACTGATGTTAAATCAGCATCAGCCCCCCAAACCAAATCCCTACATGCACTTCACAACCAATTATTGGTCATCATCTAGAATATATTAACCCTTTTCATGAGCTGTTAGATCTGTGAATGGACATGATGCTGGGCTCAAACCTGAGACACATTTACATAGATACATACGCTACACACTATTATCATAAAGTATAATATCTGTTTTATCTGTCATTAATGACATGCTGCCATATCTGTTATGTCTCCCTCTCTGAATCCACCAGGGTTATAAAACCAGTCCACTCCCTCACATCTGGCCCAGTCCAGGGTATTTCTGGCAGTGAAACTAGTCAACTGCTAGACTGGTAGATGTCGGAGTGAAACTGAGATTTACGTAGACAGGGCTGGGTGGTTCTGCTTGTCCCAGAATAGAGCATCACTGTCACCAGATGTTCACTCTGTTGCCAGGGGGTTGGAGGTAGAGAAGACAGGGGGAAATATAATGAAGAAATGTAGACCACACATTGTTGAAAACCATTGTGAAAACATCTGATTTAATAAAATCATATTAGGAATTAAACATGATAAATATATTTGTTATGGAAAGCAACTGTTTAGCAGTGTCAGTTCTGAGAGCAGATCTTAGAGGTGTATTGTTTATTATTGCTACATAAGCTTGGTGGTATTCTTTCACTTCGGTGACTCTGTCCTCTACCAATCTACCAATCTGTCCACAGAAATGTCTAAAAAGATTTAGCCTGAAAGTCTTTCCTCTGGAGAAGATGATAACATCTCATGTTGTTCAATAGATTACATTTTTTGGGGAATTTCACAATTTTCTCCCATAATTAGTGATACAGTAACAAAGATAAAACAATATGATGGAACTAGGTCCAACACATGGAACGTACAGTATAATACTGAGACAAGTAAACAACCACTATTAAGTAAATCCTTGCAGCATAACTGCTGATATATCTGGTTCTAGGTCATTTAAATAAGGTTCCCACACTATGTAAAACTGATCTGTTTTAGAATGTAATGTACCTGTCAGATATTCTAAGATTACATTTTTTTACGAGAGAATATACAAATATACTTATTTTTCAGCACCAGTTTTATGGCACTTCCAAAAGTGTACCTGTAAGGGGTGCGTAACTGGTGGCAGGGAAGTCAAACGCAGGAGAGCAGAACTTGGTGAATAGCCGGAGCAGTTTCATAAATAATACTAACGGCATACAAAACAACAAACACATGGGTACAAAACCCGTAGCGCACCAGTAACACATAGCACACGTACTTACAATGAACAATTCCCGACAAGGACATGGGGGAAACAGATGGAACATATACACCATGTAATTGGGGAATTGAAACCAGGTGAGTGTGAAAACAAGACAAAACAAATGGAACATGAAAAATGGATCGGCAATGGCTAGAAGACCGGTGACGTCAACCGCCGAACACCGCCCGAACAAGGAGAGGAACCGACTTCGTCAGAAGTCGTGACAGTACCACAAAGATTAATTCAAGTCCTTCACATAAGAGTGAGCATCTTCACTCACAGAGCACTCTCAGTACCACCCTAGTACTGAAAAACGAGTATAATACAATAGGGACTGATAATACTGAAGTACTAGTATAATACAATAGGGACTGATAGTACTGAAGTACAAGTATATTACAATAGGAACTGATAGTATTAAGTACTTGTACAATACAATAGGGATTGATAGTACTGCAGTATTAGGATAATACAATAGTGACTGATAGTATAAATCGATAGAGACTGATATAGACCCCATGAACTAGTATAATACAATAGGTACTGACAGTTCTGAAGTACTAGTATAGTAAAATAGGGACTGATAGTACTGAAGTACTAGGATAATACAATGGGGACTGACAGGTCTGTAGTACTACTATAAGACAATAGGGACTGATATCACTGAAATACTAGTATAATACAATGGGGACTGACAGGTATGTAGTACTAGTATAATACAATAGGGACTGATATCACTGAAATACTAGTATAAGACAATAGGGACTGAGTGTACTGAAGTAATAGTATAATACAATATGGACTGATAGTCCTGGTTTATGAGTAAAATCCAATGATCATTAAGTTTTCATTTTGGATCAATGGTTTACAGTAAAATATATTTAAAACATGATAAAATAATGTGTATAATCTGTATCATAGTTAACAGTTATAAATGTGGGTGCTAACCAGGAAGATGATTAACTTATTCGCATAGCTAATTTGCATAGTGATGATGCTCTGCATAGACAGCACAGGCTTCAGTGGTCTGGAAGTGTTTATAGCCGTGTGAGTTTAACACTTCATGACTGAGAGCTGTCCTTTATGACAACAGAACCCACAACAACCATGACTTTTAGCACCATCTTCATCTGGACACTTGCTTTCTACTTCAAGGGTAAAACATTTTTTAGAAAGTTCTATGTTTATTTAATGAAAATTCAACAATGAGTAAACTGAAAGATTGTTTTATTAATTCCGGGTTATTAATTCCAATTATTGGTGTTATCTATGTTTCAGAATCCAGAGGACAGTACACTGTGACACAGACTCCTTTGATGAAAGCTGTTCTCCCAGGACAGACAGTCTCTCTGAACTGTAAAACCAGCAGGGATGTGTATCCTAACTGTGGTTCGTCTTTGCCCTGTATGGCCTGGTACCAACAGAAACCTGGATCCATTCCCGAACTCCTTGTTTATCAAGGAAGTACTCTTAACTCTGGGACTCTGGGAGGAAACGGGTACAGAAGTATCTATATCCACAGTAAAACAAGTCCTATATCGACATAACCTGAAAGGCCGCTCAGCAAGAAAGAAGCCACTGCTCCAAAACCGCCATAAAAAAGCCAGACTTCAGTTTGCAACTGCACATGGGGACAAAGATCAGCATCATGTTCTGAATCATGTTCTGAATGTTCTGAGTACTATGGTGTTGAAGGCTGAGCTATAGTCAATGAACAGCATTCTTACATAGGTATTCCTCTTGTCCAGATGGGATAGGGCAGTGTGCAGTGCCATGGTGATTGCATCGTCTATGGATCTATTGGTGCAATAGTCATTTAGTTCAGTTACCTTTGCTTTCTTGGTTACAGGAACAATGGTGGCCATCTTCAAGCAAGTGGGGACAGCAGACTGGGAAAGGGAGAGATTGACTATGTCCATAAACACTCCAGCCAATTGGTCTGCACAGCCCAATTCAGATCTTTTTTTCACTAGTTGGTCGTCTGACCAATTCAATCAGCTCTGATGTCAAAAGATCTGATGTGATTGGTCAAGAGACAAATGAATGGGAAAAAGATCAGATTTGGTCTGTCTGTGTAGACGCACCCAGTGTCCCTCTGGGATCATGAAGGTATGTTTGCATAGAGAGGACACTTTGCATTGGCAGCACATGCTTCAGTGCTGGGCGTGTTTATAGCCCTGTGAGTTTAACACTTCATGACTGATAGCTGTCCTTCATGACAACAGTACCCACAACAACCATGACTTTTATCACCATCTTTATCTAGACACTTGCCCTCTGCTTTCAATGTTATATCGTTTACAGAAAATTACCCTGAGAAAATAAAGTTATTATTTTATACAGTACTGGACAAATTAATAAACAATTGAATGCTAATGATTATACATCTCTGTTTCAGAGTCCATATAACTGTGTCTCCTGCAGTGAAAACTGTTTCGGTGGGTTACTCAGTCAGTCTCAGCTGTAAGACCAGCAGTGCTGTAAACATTTACAGACAAAGACAGAGGTTGGCCTGGTATCAACAGAAATGGAGAAGCTTCTAGACTCCTTACATATTTCAATAGTGCTCTTAACTCTGGGATACCATCTAGATTCAGTGGCAGTGGATCTGGGAGTGACTTCACTCTGACCATCAGTGGAGTCCAGACTGAAAATGCAGGAGATTACTACTGTCAGAGTTTACACATCCCCAATAGTAAACATGTGTTCACACAGTGATACAGAGCCGTACGAAAACCTCCCTCAGTCAGACTGCACAGTGACTTTACTGATACAGCTGGGACCTACTGCAGGTGCTGAGGAGGAAGAGACAGAGACATGGAACACTGACTGAACTAAAATACACTGAGCTAAATATATCAGTGATGCTGACAATATGTCAACTATTTCACCCTCATGCTAAAGCATTCCTGAACTGATAACACTCACAGGTCCAGACTACATAAATATTACTTCCCTGTTGCTATGGCCAACAAACGTTTTCATAACATGTCACACAATAAGTTGAATGGACTCCATCTACAGTGCCTTGCGAAAGTATTCGGCCCCCTTGAACTTTGCGACCTTTTGCCACATTTCAGGCTTCAAACATAAAGATATAAAACTGTATTTTTTTGTGAAGAATCAACAACAAGTGGGACACAATCATGAAGTGGAACGACATTTATTGGATATTTCAAACTTTTTTAACAAATAAAAAACTGAAAAATTGGGCGTGCAAAATTATTCAGCCCCTTTACTTTCAGTGCAGCAAACTCTCTCCAGAAGTTCAGTGAGGATCTCTGAATGATCCAATGTTGACCTAAATGACTAATGATGATAAATACAATCCACCTGTGTGTAATCAAGTCTCCGTATAAATGCACCTGACTGTGATAGTCTCAGAGGTCCGTTAAAAGCGCAGAGAGCATCATGAAGAACAAGGAACACACCAGGCAGGTCCGCGATACTGTTGTGAAGAAGTTTAAAGCCGGATTTGGATACAAAAAGATTTCCCAAGCTTTAAACATCCCAAGGAGCACTGTGCAAGCGATAATATTGAAATGGAAGGAGTATCAGACCACTGCAAATCTACCAAGACCTGGCCGTCCCTCTAAACTTTCAGCTCATACAAGGAGAAGACTGATCAGAGATGCAGCCAAGAGGCCCATGATCACTCTGGATGAACTGCAGAGATCTACAGCTGAGGTGGGAGACTCTGTCCATAGGACAACAATCAGTCGTATATTGCACAAATCTGGCCTTTATGGAAGTGTGGCAAGAAGAAAGCCATTTCTTAAAGATATCCATAAAAAGTGTAGTTTAAAGTTTGCCACAAGCCACCTGGGAGACACACCAAACATGTGGAAGAAGGTCAGATGAAACCAAAATTGAACTTTTTGGCAACAATGCAAAACGTTATGTTTGGTGTAAAAGCAACACAGCTCATCACCCTGAACACACCATCCCCACTGTCAAACATGGTGGTGGCAGCATCATGGTTTGGGCCTGCTTTTCTTCAGCAGGGACAGGGAAGATGGTTCAAATTGATGGGAAGATGGATGGAGCCAAATACAGGACCATTCTGGAAGAAAACCTGATGGAGTCTGCAAAAGACCTGAGACTGGGACGGAGATTTGTCTTCCAACAAGACAATGATCCAAAACATAAAGCAAAATCTACAATGGAATGGTTCAAAATAAACATATCCAGGTGTTAGAATGGCCAAGTCAAAGTCCAGACCTGAATCCAATCGAGAATCTGTGGAAAGAACTGAAAACTGCTGTTCACAAATGCTCTCCATCCAACCTCACTGAGCTCGAACTGTTTTGCAAGGAGGAATGGGAAAAAATGTCAGTCTCTCGATGTGCAAAACTGATAGAGACATACCCCAAGCGACTTACAGCTGTAATCGCAGCAAAAGGTGGCGCTACAAAGTATTAACTTAAGGGGGCTGAATAATTTTGCACGCCCAATTTTTCAGTTTTTGATTTGTTAAAAAAGTTTGAAATATCCAATAAATGTCGTTCCACTCCATGATTGTGTCCCACTTGTTGTTGATTCTTCACAAAAAAATACAGTTTTATATCTTTATGTTTGAAGCCTGAAATGTGGCAAAAGGTCGCAAAGTTCAAGGGGGCCGAATACTTTCGCAAGACACTGTATATGCAATAGTAATGTCTTACATAATTCCAGAATAAATAACCCAGCCTCTGTAGGGTATGTCAGTCAGTTAGTGAATTTCAAGCTAAGATTCAACCATATGTATTGAGATAAACATGATTGTATCTCCCGAAAATGTCCTGTGGTTCCATCAAGTTAAAATGTCTCTCCTGCCAACCCTTCAGCACCTTCCCAGCCTTTCATTGAGCCCAGATGAGGCTTGTTGACCAATGAAGACCATGACCATGATGAACCTCAACCTTAATTAATTGCTGCTAATCACACAGATCTCTTCAACTACAGTTTCCCTGGGGGATCAGGAAAGTCTGTTTGCATAGACAGGACATGCTTAATGACCGTTCCACAGGTGCATGTTTATTAGTTGTTTATGGTTCATTGAACAAGCATGGGAAACAGTGTTTAAACCCATTGCAATGAAGATCTGTGAAGTTACTTGAATTTTACGAATGATCTTTGAAAGAGTATATATGTTATGACAGTAACTGTTTAACAGTGTGAGTTCTGACAGCAGATCTCAAAGGTTTATTATCAAATGTCACTAATTATCATCACTGGTATTGGAGCTACAGTATAACAGGGTCATTCAGTAGTAGAAATGATTGTAGAGTCTTTGTTGGATAGGATGCCGTTTTCATTCTGTTTAAAACATGAGTAGATATTTGCTTCAATGCGGAAATTATAAAAGAAGCTGATTGATGTAAATTACTATGAAATGTGCTGCATATTCATGAGATATTGATCACTGGAATCATGATTATAGTAATTATTTGGGGTATTTTCTAAATAAAAAAAGCTTTATTTGAACTAGATGACATGAACAACTTAATCTCAAAATAGTTCATTTATCACACAGCGCTACTGATATTATTCACTATTATACTATAACATTCAACTCTAAAACATTGTTTCCAGAACTAGCACCATGTGGGGACTCTCTTGCCCCCTACAATTGCCTCTCCAGTCCCCAGACACTACAATGACTTCTCCGGAAGGCAGCCGAATAACTGGTGTCGTCATGGTCGACCCTGCAGGTGTACATCTCTCCCTCTTCCCAGCGTGCCTTGCTCAGGGTCAGGGTGCTGCTACGGCTGTAGCGACCACCCTTCTCTTCTTCTGTGGTGGTCAGGACCCCTCCTTCACCTCCGCCCTGTCCAGCTCCCAGCTCACCCCCAGCTCACCATCGCCTCCTGGGGGGAGTAGCCACTCAGCAGGCAGTCCAGTGTGGCCGAGCCCCAAGAGAGCTGCTCAGAGGACGGGGGGAACAGAGACACTGGACCTACCAGAGGGACCAGCTGGAGAAGAGGAGAGATGAGAGAGGAGGGTCAGCTAGTACTACTACTGTATAATGGATTGTATTTGGAGAGGAGTTGAGAGGAGAGAGTCAGCTACTACTACTACTATATAACATTAGGAGAAGAGAGGGAGGGGAGGCAATACACACATGATAAACAACAAGCTACAGTACTGAGAACAACTGACAACAACAAAACACTTAATCTATGAAGATATAGGCTAAAAGAAACTCTGAAAATATTTTTTTGACAAACAAATCCATCATTTAAAATGTATGTAACATTCATGCTCTACAGTTTAGCATACCAAGAGCAACAAAACACTAAAAGTGTGTTTACCAGACACAGATGAAGCCTTGTCTTAGACTACAAATCTGTTTCAATGGAGATTATACATTGAGGTTGCTTTTTAGTCCAGGACTAGGCTTAATGTGTCGGGGAAATCCCTGAATCTACAAAGACATGTAGTAAACAGATATCACACATTTTCAGATTTAAGAATCAGGTTTAATATTCACAGTATAAAACTCAATATCAATTTTGTCAAATCTACTCTGAGACACAAGCCAAAATGACCTCAAAATACTACTCGAAACTATAGATGACGTTCACCTTTAAGTATGTCAGTGTTAACATCTACTGTGAATACAATACAAAGTGTTTCTTATATTATATAAATAGTAGTTTCTACATCTTGACAGAACAATAAGCTGACGCACTACTGTATATCAAAATGTGTTCTTTTTATAATTACAATAGATATGGTTTTATTGACAAATACACTTGCTGATATGTGAACAATTCTCTAACTTCAGTGACACCACCCTCTAAAAATCTACCAATGTGTCTACATATATCTCTAAAAAGATATAGCCTAAAAGTATTTCTTCTGGAGAAGATGATAACAATTGACTTACTCTGGTTACTCTGGTGAACTTTTCAGGACCAATTTTGCACCGCTTTCAAAAGTCCAACACAGTGATTAATTCTGGTGAAGAAAACCTCCTTCACACAAGAGTGAGCACCTTCACACACAGAGCACTCTCAGTACCACCCTTATAGTTCTGAAGTACTAGTATAATACAATAGGGACTGATAGTACTGAAGTACTAGTAAAATACAATAGGGACTGATAGTACTGAAGTACTAGTAAAATACAATATGGACTGATAGTGCTGAAGTACTAGCATAATACAATAGGGACTGATAGTACTGAAGTGCTAGTAAAATACAATAGGGACTGATAGTACTGAAGTACTAGTAAAATACAATATGGACTGAAAGTGCTGAAGTACTAGCACAATACAATAGGGAGTGATAGTACTGCAGTAGAAGTATAATACAATAAAATAAAATAAAGTTTTATTCCTACAGAACATTTTAGACATGCAATGAAACACAATGTGCTTCACAGGAAAAAACAAACAAAAAACAATGAAAATAAAAGCTGAAATATTTACTACACAGCAAACATAAGATAAAAAACAAAAGAATGATAGACACTAAACAATTATAAAGCACCCTGAGGAAAAGCAAAGCTAAAAATATATTTTTAAGACCTCCTTTAAATATGTCCACAGTTTCGGCCCCCTGCACGTTCTCTGGAAGTCTATTCCAGAGGCTGTGGGCATAATATCTTTAGGCTGCCTCTCCATGCCTCTTGGTCCTAGGCTTTGGGATAGTTAAAAAGCCAGTGCCCGAGGATCTGAGGGACCTACTGAGTACATAACTTAAAAGCATGTTTGTCATGTATTGGGGTGCACAATAATGGATTGATTTAAGAAACAATCTTAACATTTATTCTAAAACTCACAGGGAACCAGTGCAGAGACTTTAAAACCGGTGTAGTGTGTGCTCTCCGTCTGGTCTTTGTCAGTACCTGTGCTGAAGCATTCTGTATGCATTCAGCATGCTGCAGTTGACCTATGGCTTTCTTGGGTATTCCACACGGGAGAGCATTACAATAGTCAAGCATGTTTGTAATAAAAGCATGGATGAGATTCTCTGTATCAGCATAAGAGAGAAAAAGCCGCACCTTGAAAATGTTCTTCAGGTGGTAAAAAGCTATTTTGGTCACATTCCTAATGTGTGATTCGAAATTTAGGTCACAATTTAAAATAACACCTTTGTTTGTTTAACCTGGTGTTTTATCTTTATTTTATTTTTAACCTTCACTAGTAAAATATAATAACATCATCTTGAAGACCCCTGTATGGGTATGTAAGGACGGGGAAGAAACTCAACCTAGCATATCTGACTCGTTCTTTGATATCTGTGAGCAGGACTCTATAAGGGTGAGTGGATGGTTTGGGAATTGGCAGACTCTGATCCATCCAGGGGCTATGGTGGGTGTGCCAGAGGACAGGAAGAAGATCCCCTGTGTGGACGGCAAGACGGTGATCCTCCTGGAGCTCTGGGGAGACGACACTGTGCAGCAGAACCTGAAGCGCTGCCTGCACAACAGTCACATATACTCAGAGATTTCAGAAAAGCTCAACTTCCGTGGTTATTACAGAACTGCAGAGCAGTGCCACACAAGGATAAAGCGCTTGAAAGCCAGCTATTGGCAGTGTGAGGAAGCCATCAGGTAACCATTGCGTTTCAGTTTCTGTTATTAATACATTTGTAATTTAGCTAATGTGAATTGGATTGCAGATTGATTCTAATTTTGCAATCTCTCTCTACCTGTGATGTTCCTAATTAATCTGGGTGTTATGGGATTTTTCTCAATAATGACTAAATGAGGTATACTGCACTATAACTGGCAAGAATTCTACCCTGTCTTTCTTGTAGTATTAAATCATGTTTGTCCATTAGGAAGGGGTTATATGGCATGTACCTAGGAAGAAAGGAATGTATGTGGAGATAAGAGAGGACAGGGAGGGCTCCTCCAGAGTTATGGTGTCTGGGGGAGCCTGGAATGGTCAGTTGAGGGGTTATAAACTGTGGTTAGACACATGAGAAAATCCATGTTGGTGTGGATGTGTGTGTGTAGTTTAGGATGATATAAGAAGGAATGGATTTGTGAAAACTTGGGAGCTCTCGCAAATAAATTGGAACCTGATCAATTGTGAGCTGGGAATTCTGTCTGTTTTATTTAAGACCAGAACTTTACAAACTCTGGGTATCAGACAGATAAATATAATTGGAATTTATGAACACTGTTTAAATAATTACTTGACACTGGGTCTGAGCATGTTGATTTTAAGTTCAACAATATTTTGAAGCAGATACTTGAGAGGTAGCCTCCCTCCACCAGCACAGTGATGACAGACAAATATCAGAATAATCAAACAGTGACCCACTTCAAGGTACTAGTTCATCTTATTTCAAACTATGCAAGCTTTATGATGACACCCTGCATGGGTATGTCAGATTGAACCCTGTTTGTTATATAAAATTTAGCTACTGGCTCTACTGTAGGTGCCGTCCCCTCAACACAAGTACCTTTTCCATGTCTAAACAGGGAAACTTTCATGTTATTGGACTGTTTTTTATTTAGAGTCTACAGAAGAGGACAACTACACCAGTTCTGAGAGGACCACACCAGGCTCATGGTCCGGTACTGAGCCCCTGGCCCACATTGACATCTGGGGGGAGGATGAGGTTCAGACCCTGTCCACAACGGCCCCTTCTACATGGACATATCAGAAAAGATTAATGACAAAGGGTACTCCAAGACCCCAGAGCAGTATGATTGGAAAGTCAAGACCCTAGAGCAGTATGATTGGAAAGTCAAGACCCTAGAGCAGTATGATTGGAAAGTCAAGACCCTAGAGCAGTATGATTGGAAAGTCAAGACCCTAGAGCAGTGTCGTTGTAAAATCAAGACCCCAGAGCAGTGTCATTGGAAAATCAAGACCCCAGAGCAGTGTCGTTGGAAAATCAAGACCCCAGAGCAGTGTCATTGGAAAATCAAGACCCCAGAGCAGTGTCGTTGGAAAATCAAGACCCCAGAGCAGTGTCGTTGGAAAATCAAGACCCCAGAGCAGTGTGGGTGGAAAGTCCAGATACCAGAGCAGAGTCGTTGGAATGAGGAATAAATTCCATCAGTGCTACGACAGGAAACAGTATGTTTGTACCCAACAGGTTTAAATTTGACACTTTCTGATGTTTATACTTTTCATGTTGATATTAACTTATTGCAGTAATTGTACTCTAATCCAACCAATAGCCAGAATTACTGCATCCGAAAATGTTTTCAGAGAGAGAATGTTTAATTTGTTCGATAAAGTCCGTTTATGTCCAAATACCTCCTTTTTGTTCACGCGTTTAGCCCAGTAATCAAAATTCATGAGGCGCGATCACTAGGTGCAGACGAAAAGTCAAACATTTCCGTTACAGTCCGTAGAAACATGTCAAACAATGTATAGAATGAATCTTTAGGATGTTTTTAACATAAATCTTCAATAATGTTCAAACCAGAGAATTACTTTGTCTGTAGAAATGCAATGGAACGCAAGCTACCTCTCACGCGAACGCGCGTGACCAGCTCATGCCACTCTGGGAGAGACCTTACTCTATCCGCTCTCATTCACCCCCACTTCACAGTAGAAGACTCAAACAAGGTTCTAAAGACTGTTGACATCTAGTGGAAGCCTTAGGAAGTGCAATATGATCCTATAGACACGGTATATTCCATTTGCAATTGCCCACTTCCTGGTTGGATTTTTCTCAGGTTTTTGCCTGTCATTTGAATTCTGTTATACTTACAGACAAGATTCAAACAGTTTTAGAAACTTCAGAGTGTTTTCTATCGAAATAATGTAACCCATATAACCCAACCCAACGCAATTTGCCAAAGTACAGCCCCCACACCACTAGAGGGATATCTTCAACCACCAACTTACCATCCGGAGACAAGGCCGAGTATAGCCCACAAAGATCTCCGCCACGGCACAACCCAAGGGGGGCGCCAGCCCAGACAGGAAGACCACGTCAGCGACTCAATCCACTCAGGTGATGCACCCCTCCTAGGGACGGCATGGAGGAGCACCAGTGAGCCAGTGACTCAGCCCCTGTACTAGGGTTAGAGGCAGAGAATCCCAGTGGAGAGAGGGCAACCAGGCAGAGACAGCAAGGGTAGTTCATTGCTCCAGAGCCTTTCCGTTCACCTTCACACTCCAGGGCCAGACTACACTCAATCATATGACCTACTGAAGAGATGAGTCTTCAGTAAAGACCGGTCGAGAACAAGTAACCATCTCTCACATGGATAGGCAGACCATTCCATAAAAATGTTGCTCTATAGGAGAAAGCTCTGCCTCCGTAAACACACCAGCCAGCTGGTCTGCGCATGCTCTGAGGACGCGGCTGGGGATGCCGTCTGGGCCTGCAGCCTTGCGAGGGTTAACACGTTTAAATGTTTTACTCACCTCGCTGCAGTGAAGGAGAGGCCGCATGTTTTGGTTGCAGGCCGTGTCAGTGGCACTGTATTGTCCTCAAAGCGTGCAAAAAAAGTTATTTAGTCTGCCTGGGAGCAAGACATCCTGGTCCGTGACGGGGCTGTCACGGGGCTGTGATTGACTGTAGACCCTGCCACATACCTCTTGTATCTGAGCCGTTGAATTGAGATTCTACTTTATCTCTATACTGATGTTTAGCTTGTTTGATTGCCTTGCGGAGGGAATAGCTACACTATTTGTATTCCGTCATGTTACTGGCCACCTTGCCCTGATTAAAAGCAGTGGTTCGCGCTTTCAGTTTCACGCGAATGCTGCCATCAATCCACGGTTTCTGGTTTGGGAATGTTTTAATCGTTGCTATGGGAACGACATCTTCATCGCACGTTCTAATGAACTCGCACACCGAATCAGCGTATTCGTCAATGTTGTTTTCTGACGCAATACGAAACATATCCCATTCCACGTGATGGAAGCAGTCTTGGAGTGTGGAATCAGATTGGTCGGACCAGCATTGAACAGACCTCAGCGTGGGAGCTTCTTATTTTAGTTTCTGTCTGTGGGCAGGGATCAACAAAATGGAGTCGTGGTCAGCTTTTCCGAAAGGAGGCCGGGGCAGGGCCTTATATGCGTCGCGGAAGTTAGAATAGCAGTGATCCAAGGTTTTGCCAGCCCTGGTTGTGCAATCGATATGCTGATACAATTAGGGAGCCTTGTTTTCAGATTAGCCAGCTACAATGAATGCAGCCTCAGGATGTATGGATTCCAGTTTGCAAAGAGTCAAATAAAGTTAGTTCAGAGCCATCGATGTGTCTGCTTGGGGGGGAATATATACGGCTGTGATTATAATCGAAGAGAATTTGATTGTGAGGAATTCTAAATCAGGTGAACAGAAGGACTTGAGTTCCTGTATGCTTTTGTGACCACACCACGTCTCGTTAGCCATAAGGCATACGCCCCCGCCCCTCTTCTTACCAGAAAGATGTTTGTTTCTGTCTGCGCGATGCGTGGAGAAACCAGCTGGCTGCACCGACTCCGATAGCGTCTCTCCAGTGAGCCATGTTTCCGTGAAGCAAAGAACGTTACAGTCTCTGATGTCCCTCTGGAATGCTACCCTTGCTCGGATTTCATCAACCTTGTTGTCAAGAGACTGGACATTGGCGAGAAGTATACTGGGGAGTGGTGCACGATGTGCCCGTCTCCGGAGTCTGACCAGAAGACCACTACGTTTCCCTCTTTTACGAAGTCGTTTTTTTGGGTCGCCGGCTGGGATCCATTCCGTTGTCCTGGGTGAAAGGCAGAACACAGGATCCGCTTCGCGAAAGTCATATTCTTGGTCGTACTGATGGTGAGTTGACGCTGCTCTTATATTCAGTAGTTCTTCTCGACTGTATGTAATGAAACCTAAGATGACCTGGGGTACTAATGTAAGAAATGTAAGAAATAATGTACTAATGTCAGAAATAACATGTAAAAAAACTGCATAGTTTCCTAGGAACGCGAAGCGAGGCGGCCATCTCTGTCGGCGCCGGATTCATCAAGATGAATTGTCAGCCCCAACAGAAGATCTCTTTGTTTCTTAGGGCCTAGAACTAAAATCTCTGTTTTGTCCGAGTTTAAAAGTAAAAAATGGCCATCGACTTCCTTATGTCTGAAACACAAGCTTTGAGGGTAGGCAATTTTGGGGCTTCACCATGTTTCATTGAAATGTACAGCTGTGTGTCATCCGCATAGCACTAAAAGTTAACATTGTGTTTCCGAAACGACATCCCCAATAGGTAAAATATATAGTGAAAACAATAGTGGTCCTAAAATGGAACCTTAAGGAACACTGAAACTTACAATTGATTTGTCAGAGGACAAACCATCAACAGAGACAAACTGATATCTTTAAGAAAAATAAGATCTAAATCAGGCAAGAACTTGTTCGTGTAGACCAATTAAGATTTCCAATCTCTCCAAAATAACGTGGTGATCGAAGATGTCAAAAGCGGAATTAAGTTGTAGAGCCTTGGTTTGAAGCCATTAAAAGGTAATTTACCACCTTCACGAGTGCAGTCTCAGTGCTATGATGGGGTCCAAAACCAGACTGAAGCGTTTTGTATACACTACCGGTCAGGTTTTAGAACACCTACTCATTCAAGGGTTTATCTTTATTTTTTACTATTTTCTACATTGTAGAATAATAGTGAAGACATCAAAATTATGAAATATCACATATTGAATCATGTAGTAACCAAAAAATTGTTAATCAAAATATATTTAATATTTGAGATTCTTCAAATAGCCACCTTTTGCCTTGATGACAGCTTTGCACACTCTTGGCAAAGATACTTAAATTGATCATGCATTTAATTGTGTTGGGTAAAAATGATAGACCTTTCAAACGTTTTATGCAACATTATCGGCAAGTAATGACTGTGCCAAAGCGATTTAGAGTTGTGTAACGGGAGTGATGAGTGTGTTGATATAACGGTAATACTATACAAATTCAGTTTTTAAAGCATTATACTGTATGAATCAGCGCAAAATTTTCAATATTGAAAAAAAGTTATGCATGCCAACATATTAGGCAACATTTTTGGAGTGATCGTGTCAGGCGAAAATTGTATCAAACGTTTTATCATTTCTAACATTTGTTGTACAGTCACATTCACCGTAATTGTCTGAAGAGTGCTATAAATTTCACAGCTGGCGATGTCGCTTCCCCATTGGTTATTCCCATAGCTGCGGGAAGTAGAATAAATAAAAAATCATAATAATAAAAAATCAAGACATTTAATTATTTCTTACAGAAAAAGTATGAAACATATTGAAAGGGAACAAGCCTGCATCCCTGCCATCACACAATTACTGTTATTGGTGCGCATTGAAAAGGAGTCATGAGTGTGCAGCGTCATATTTTCCTCACAGTAGACAAACAGGCTCATTCTGTTCAGGATATGATTCCATGTCATATGGTAAATGTACATCAAACATAGTGATCGTAAACATTGACACTGTATATGATGAGTTTTATGTGTTATTTCATAGTTTTGATATCTTCACTATTAGTATACAATGTAGAAAATAGTAAAAATAAGATCAAACGCTTGAATGAGTAGGTGTTCTAAAACTTTTGACCGGTAGTGTACATTATTTGTCTTCAGTAAGGCCTTCCACAAGCTTCCCACAATAAGTTGGGTGAATTTTGGCCCTTTTCTCCTGACAGAGCTGGTGTAACTGAGTCAGGTTTGAAGGCCTCCTTGCTCAAACATGCTTTATCACTTCTGCCCACACATTTTCTATAGGGTTGAGGTCAGGGCATTGTGATGGCCACTCCAATACTTTTACTTTCTTGTCCTTAAGCCATTTTGCCAAATCTTTGGAAGTATGCTTGGGGTAATTGTCCTTTTGGAAGAAACATTTGCGACCAAGCTTTAACTTCCTGACTGATGTCTTGATATGTCGCTTCAATATGTCCACATCATTTTCCTTCCTAATGATGCTATTTTGTGATGTGCACCAGTCCCTCCTGCAGCAAAGCACCCCCACAACATGAGCTGCCATCCCCGTGCTTCACGGTTGGGATGGTGTTGTTCGGCTTGCAAGCCTCCCCCTTTTTCCTCCAAACACAATGATGGTCATTATGGCCAAACAGTTCTATTTTGGTTTCATCAGACAAGAGGACATTTCTCCAAAAAGTACGATCTTTGTCCCCATGTGCAGTTGCAAACTGTAGTCTGGCTTTTTTATGGCGGCTTTAGAGCAGTGGCTTTTTCCTTGCTGAGCGGCCTTTCAGGTTATGTCGATATAGGACTCGTTTTACTGTGGATATAGATACTTTTAAACCTGCTTCCTCCAGCATCTTCACAAGGTTCTTTGCTGTTGTTTTGGGATTGATTTGCACTTATCGCACCAAAGTACGTTCATCTCTAGGAGATGGAACGCGTCTCCTTCCTGAGCGGTATGACGGCTGCTTAGTCCCATGATGTTTATACTTTATACTATTGTTTGTACAGATGAACGTGGTACCTTCAGGCGTTGGAAATTGCTCCCAAGTATGAACCAGACTTGTGGAGGTCTACAATTTATTTTCTGAGGTCTTGGCTGATTTATTTTTATTTTCCCATGATGCCAAGCAAAGAGGTACTGAGTTTGAAGGGAGGCCTTGAAATACATCCACAGGTACACCTCCAATTGACTCAAATTATGTCAATTAGCCTATCAGAAGTTTCTTAAGCCATTACATAGTTTTCTGTCATGCACAAAGTAGATGTCCTGACCGACTTGCCAAAACGATATTTTGTCAACAAGAAATTTGTGGAGTGGTTGAAAAACGAGTTTTAATGACTCCAACCTAAGTGTATGTAGATTTCCAACTTCAACTGTATATATCCACGTAGGTGGAGGGAGTCTGGAAGGGCATCTAGGAATCTTGGATTGTCCAAGAATTTATAGCATGGCTTTTGATGATCCCTGGTTGAGGTCTGAACAGATGATTTGTTGCGATTGAAAACGTATTATGAGGAAAAACATTTAGATCCACAATATTTATTCAATGGGACAAGACTAGATCCAGGGTATGACTGTGGCATTGAGTAGGTCAGGAGACATGTTGGACAAAACCCACTGAGACAATGATGACTCCGAAAGCCTTTTGGAGTGGGTCTGTGGACTTTTCCATGTGAATATTGGTCATCAAAAATGTGAATATTATCTGCCATGACTACAGGGTCTGATCGGAATTCAGGGAACTCAGTGAGGAACATGGCTTCATGGCAGCAGTGAATCCAGAAACAAATGTATTTTTTCAGTAGGATAATGCCCCATCCCATAAGGCTAGGATTGTCCAGGAATGACTCCACGAACATGACAGTGAATTCAGCTTACTGTAGTGGCCTGCCCAGTCACCAGATCTCAATCCAATTAACCATCTGTGGGATGAGATGAAACTAGCTATTCAAGGTAGAGATCCACTACCAGCCAACTTGACACAACTATGGGAAGCATTGGAATCAACAACACCTTATAGAGTCCACCCCCCGAAAGAAAATGTAGGCTGTTCTGAGGGCAAAAGGGGGTGTAACTCAATATAAGGAAGGTGCTCCTAATGTTTTGTACACTCAGTGTATATCACATATGTTACCAAATGAGGCATACATTATATGAAACAAGTCCCATATAAATCAAATGTATGAGTTTGTGTATTTCCTGTAATATTGCCTGGGCTAAAAAGGGCAAAAAATAATTCAGTTGGAATATTGTGATGCAATAGTTACACCATATAATTTCTTGGATTATTTATTTGATCATATTTTCTCCATAAATCTTTGTCCTGTCTAGTGCCTTGCTCCAGGAGGGCTATTTGCATAGAGAGGACACTTTGCATAGACAACACATCCTCCCGGGGTTCTGGGAGTGTTTATATCCCTGTGAGTTGAACACTTCATGACTGAGAGCCGTCCTTCATGACAACAGAACCCACAACAACCATGACTTTTATCACCATCTTCATCTGGACACATGTTTTTATTCTATGTTTCAGAATCCAGAGGACAGTACACTGTAACTCAGACTCCTGCAGTGAAAGCTGTTCTCCCAGGACAGTCAGTCTCTCTGTACTGTAAAACCAGCAGTAATGTGCATGGAAATAACTATCTAGCCTGGTATCACCAGAAACCTGGAGGAGCTCCTAAACTCCTTATTTACTGTACTTTCAACACTTCAGTCTGGGACTCCATCTAGATTCAGTGGCAGTGGATCTGGGAGTGACTTCACTCTGACCATCAGTGGAGTCCAGGCTGAAGATGCAGGAGATTACTACTGTCAGAGTTTCCATGGTGATATGGTGTTCACACAGTGATACAGAGCCGTACAAAAACCTCCCTCAGTCAGACTGCACAGGGACTGTACTGCTACAGCTGGGACCTACTGCAGGTGCTGAGGAGGAAGAGACAGAGACATAGAACACGGATCAGTAGATGAGGTCAACTGTGACATGTGACAATATGGTTAGAAAGACATTATTCAGATCACATGAAAATTATTAACATTATCATCATGGTTATAACTTATATTATCTTTCATCATGGTCTGAAAGTGTATATAAACATTATTTTAAGTTATGAAACACATTATCTGTCCATATGCAAAGCTAGAGCTAAAGAAGTTAAACAAAAGGTGTTATGACCTCAACATTACTTCAAAGTTACAATCACTTCAGCCCCCCAAAACAAGTCCTCATATGGACCTCAACCAAATGTCTGATTTAAATGGATGTGATCTTCTAGCATTATATTAACAGCTTTTATGAGCAGATTACTGACTATTCGATCTGTGAATGAGACATGATGCTCAGCCATGAGACAACAATAGACACTACATACACCATATACCAGAGTTAGGGTAAATTCCATTTACATTCCAGTCAATTCAGGAAGTATACTGACACTCCAATTCCATTTTTTTATTTCAATTGGAGTTTGGTTAACTTTTTGAGTTGACTGGAATTTAAATGGAATTAACCCCAGCCCTGCAATCTACACTACACTATCTACACTACATACACTATCCTAATATATAAAGTATAATATCCATTTTATCTGTCATTAATTACATGGTGGCATATCTGTTATGTCTCCCTCAACGAATCCACGATATAGATGTAAAATCGATCCACTCCCTCACATCTGGCCCAGTCCAGGGTATTTCAGGCAATGAAATTGGTCAACTGCTAGACTGATAGCTGTCGGAGTGAAATTGAGAGTTTCATAGACAGGGATGGGTGGTTCTGCTTGTCCCAGAATAGGGCAGCACTGTCACCAGACGTTCACACTGTCCCCAGGGGCTTGGAGGTAAAGAAGACTCTACTCTATACCTTGAAGTAGTGGCACATGTAATATTAGTAATTTTTAAAAATGTATTTATCTTAAAATCACAGACTATAACACACGTGAGAGTCCAAGATATCAGTTGACTGTTTGATAGTTATTTTATTACTGTAAAGTCTGCCTAGTCAAACAGGTCTGACACAGACTCAGTATCCTGATGAATACAGACAGTCATCAACTACTACCACGGCAGAACCTCTTCTATTATATCAAAGTATATTGTGATGGTATTAATTACTGGTCAATGATGATGTTCAGTGAGAATGTTTTCAAAGACACCATTAATCAGCCTTACTGAATATATTAATTTTTTCCAGAATATTACAAATATACCGTATATTTTATGCAGTTTATTAATAGAAACAACACAAATATGCATTCCAGAAATAAATATTTATTTTAATCCATTATTACATAATTGAAGCATCAAAGCAAACCATGATAATGAATAAAATCAGATCACATCAAATCTAAAACAAACAAAATCTCAAGCTACAGAATTGATTGACACATGAACTCAAGCCCCCTTGTTAGTCTACACTAGAGTGATCACTAAATCAGAGAACGACTGATTTTAAAGCAAAGCAGGTCAAAGCAGAGGAACCAGCAGCCTCTATCCACAGGTGTGTGACTGATGAGTCCTACCCAGAACAGTCAGCCCTCCTCAGGATCTTGGTGACGGGAGGCTTGGAGCTCTGGTGGGCCTCACAGTTCACCAACAACACCTTGGTCCACTCCTGGGCAGTGAGAGTCAGGGTGCTGCTCCAGCTGTACAGGCCGTCCTTCTCCAGGACCCTGGGACTGGTGTCCTGCTTTTTGCTGGTCCCATCCACTTTCCAGCTCATGGTCCAGTCTGAGGGGAAGCCCTTGTTGGCCAGACACATCAGTGTGGCTGTTGTCTTACTGGACATCTCCTCACTAGAGGGGGGCAGGACGGTGAGGGTAGGGGAACTGTTACCTCGAAAGAAACAAAACACATCAACCACATCAAAACAAAGTACTTTGGAAATGAATTCTAAAATTGTATATGAATATATAAGTTACATTGCAAAAAGATGTGAAGAAAACACAAACAGTAACATGATATGAAGTAGATAGCAAGTATAAAGTTTACGAGCAGAAAGCGTACAAGTATGCAACTACTGGGCAAAACTGGTTGAATCAACGTTGTTTCCACTTAATTTCAACTCTAAAAATCTATGTGATGATATTGAATCAATGTGGAAAACTGATTGGATTTGCAAAAATTCATCAACGTAACGGCATTGTCTTTTTTCCCCAAAACTTTTGACCTAAATCCAATGACGTGATATTTCTTGTTGATTTCACATTGAATTCAATTTAGTTGACATCTCAACCAAATGTAAACCCTAAACAAAACGTTGAACTGACGTCTGTGACCAGTGGGAAGTGTTATATTTGTTTCTGATCAGAATAACCTCATATTTATAGTATTTTGCAGAATCCACATTGACAGTGAAGGCTATCATGAACTGATTGCAATAATGACTACAACAATTCATACTATAGTTATCATACCAGAGTAAGAGTTATATAGTCTGCAATCACACAAATCAAACATGCAAATAAATGCCAAGAATTTAACATTTTGATGTTGAAAGAAGGCTCAATCAAAAGCAATAAATATAACAATCTTTTTGGAAAGTGAAATATCTCAAGCCTAAATGTTTTAATTAGGGATTAAAGAGTTTAAGAAAAAAAAATGGAATCAGACAAATGTCAAGAAACTTACTTCCAACATCAAGTCTGGTGCCGCTACCAAAAGTGGACCACAGTGATACAAACCCAATTACTGCTCGTACAAAAACCTCCCATTCATTGAGCAAGCTTAACACTTACATGTTTTAGACTGTGGTTTAAATCATGAACTCATATGAATACTGGCCAAATATAATGCTTTATTCTTAATTTGAAATCTTTATCTAAATAAAAAAAATACAGTTTTATGAATTAAAATATATAAAGTATAAAGCAAAGACAAAATGTCTCAACATAAAGTAATACAATACAGTGACCGCTCTTTCCTGTGGATTTTTGAACATAACGCGCCAAACAAATGGAGGTATTTTGGATATAAAAATAATCTTTATGGAACAAAAGGAAAATGTATTGTGCAACTGGGAGTCTCGTGAGTGAAAACATCTGAAGATCAAAGGTAAACGATTAATTTGATTGCTTTTCGTGACCAAGCTACTTGATGCTAAGTGCACTTAATGTTTTGTCGAGCGATCGATAAACTTACACAAACGCCACCTGTCGTGTCAAAATATGACACGACAGGTTGATTAACAAAAGGCTAAGCTGTGTGTTCCTATATTGCACTTGTGATTTCATGAATATAAATATTTTTAGTAATATTCATTGAATGTAGCGCTATGCATTTCAGCGGTTGTTGATGACAATTATCCAGCCATAACAAGTTAAACAATTTTAAGGCAATGCCACCAAATACTAATTGAGTGTATGTAAACTTCTGACCCACCGGGAATGTGATGAAGAAATAAAAGCTGAAATAAATTCTTCTCTCTACTATTATTCTGACATTTCACATTCTTAAAATAAAGTGGTGATCCTACCTGACCTAAGACAGGAATCTTTTACTAGGATTAAATGTCAGGAATTGTGAAAAACTATCGTTTGTTAACAAGAAATTTGTGGAGTGTTTGAAAACTTCCGACTTCAACTGTGTATTTCACTGGTCATCCCCAAAGCCATCTCCTATTTTGGCTGCCTTTCCTTCCAGTTCCCTGCTGCCAATGACTGGAACTAATTGCAAAAAAAAATCACTGAAGCTGGAGTCTTATATCCCCCTCACTAATTTTAAGCATTAGTTGTCAGAGCAGCTTACCGATCATTACCCACCCAACTACCTCACTCCCATATTGTTCTTTTTTTCTCCTTTGCACCCCAGTATCTCTACTTGCACATTCATCTTCTGCACATCAATGACTCCAGTGTTAATGCTAAATTGTAATTATTTCGCCACTGTGACCTATTTATTTCCTTACCTCCCTAAAATTACTACATTTGCACACACTGTGTATAGACTTTTCTATTGTGTTATTGACTGTATGTTCGTTAATCCCATGTGTAACTCTGTGTTGTTTGTGTTACACTGCTTTGCTTCATCTTGATCAGGTCGCAGTTGTAAATGAGAACTTGTTCTCAACTGGCCTACCTGGTTCACTAAAAGTTAAGTATTTTTTGTATTTTTATAATGTCTGACATATGTTGGAGTGCACAATCGTGGATTGATTTAAAAACCAATCTTCAAATTAATTTTAAACCTCAGCCAGTGCAGAGACCTTAAAACTGGTATAATGTGTGTTCTCCGTCTGTTCTTGGTCAGTACCCATGCTGCAGCATTCTGTATGTTTTGCAGTTTACCAATGGCCTTCTTCGGTAGACCTGTTACGGTTTTCTAGGTGTGAAGGAGAGTCGGACCAAACTGCAGCGTGTAGATTGCGATCCATGTTTAATGAACAACACGAATAAACACAAACACTGCAAAACAAAGCACGTAACAAAAACCGACACAGCCTATACTGGTGGTAACTAACATAGAGGACACTAAGGACAATCACCCACGACAAACTCAAAGAATATGGCTGCCTAAATATGGTTCCCAATCAGAGACAACGACAAACACCTGCCTCTGATTGAGAACCACTCCAGACAGCCATAGACTTTGCTAGATAACCCCACTAGCTACAATCCCAATACATACACACCAAAACCCCAAGACAAAACACACCACAATACAAAAACCCCATGCCACACCCTGGCCTGACCCAATACATGAAGAAAAACACAAAATACTTAGACCAGGGCGTGACAAGACCAGACTGTAGCTCATGACAGAGGTCACACCTTGACAATGTGGTAAAAAGCTATTTTGGTCACATTCCTAATGTGTGATTAAATATTTTGTTCAGAATCTAAAATAACACGTAGGTTTTTTTACCTGGTGTTTTATCTTTAGTGCCCGTGAATTCAAATGTGCGGCTAGATTGTCACGTTCTGAGCTTTATTTCCTTTGTTTTGTCATTATTTAGTATGGTCAGGGCGTGAGTTGGGGTGGGCAGTCTATGTTTGTTTTTCTATGATTTGGGTATTTCTATGTTTTTCGGCCTAGTATGGTTCTCAATCAGAGGCAGGTGTCATTAGTTGCCTCTGATTGAGAATCATACTTAGGTACCCTGGGTTTCACTGTGTGTTTGTGGGTGATTGTTCCTGTCTCTGTGTTTGCACCAGATAGGGCTGTTTTTAGGTTTTCACGTTTCTTGTTTTTGTTAGTCTGTTCATGTATAGTTTTCTTCATTAAAGAACCATGAATAGAAACCACGCTGCATTTTGGTCCGCCTCTCCTTCACCGCAAGAAAACCGTTGCATAGATTCTATCTCTGTGCTTTGGCGCCAAAAAAGAAGTACCTCAGTCTTGTCTTGATTTAGATGGAGGAAGTTGTGAGCCATCAAAGTATTTAAATCACTAATACAGTCTAATAATTTATCCGTGGAGCTAAAATCCTCTGGTGACACAGAAATGTAAAGGTGTGTATTGTCTGAGTAGCAGTGAAAATCAATGCTGTGCTTTCTGATAACGCTGCCAAGGGGTAATATATATAAACTGAACAGTACCGGACCGAATCGAAGCTTGTGGAACGCCACGTGATATCTCTCAACTGGTTAAATAGGTCCACAACAAATTTTGAACTGGACCGGAGAGGCCAACCCACCTCTCCAGTCTGTCCAGAAGGACCTCATGGTCAACAATACAATAAGGACTGATAGTACTGAAGTACTCGTACAATAGGGACGTATAGTACTGAAGTACTAGTATAATACAATAGTGACTGATAATAATGAAGTGCTAGCATAATACAATAGTGACTGATAATAATGAAGTACTAGTATAATACAATAGTGACTGATAATAATGAAGTGCTAGCATAATACAATAGTGACTGATAATAATGAAGTACTAGTATAATACAATAGTGACTGATAATAATGAAGTACTAGTATAATACAATAGGGACTGATAGTACTGAAGTACTAGTATAATACAATAGGGACTGATAGTACTGAAGTACTAGTATAATACAATAGGGATTGATAGTACTGAAGTACTAGTATTATACAATAAGGACTGATAGTACTTATCAAGGCTCAGGAGAAGACCCAGATGCAGACATTATCGAAGTAACACAAGTTTATTACAAAAATAGGGGGGCAGGCAAATGACAGGTTAAGGGCAGGCAGAGGTCAGTAATCCAGAGCAGAGTCATAAAGGTACAGAATGGCAGGCAGACTCAGGGTCAGGGCAGGTAGAATGGTCAAAATCACTGATTTACAGTAGAAGGTATTCAAAGCATGATAAAATAATCTGTATAATCTGAATTATAGTTAACAGTTGAATGTGGGTCTTTACCAGGAAGAATATTTACATATGACACTTTGCATTGGCAGTGCATGCTTCAGTGCTCTGGGAGTGTATATAGCCCTGTGAGTTTAACATTTCATGACTGAGAGCTGTCCTTCATAACAGCAGAACTTTAACTATGACTTTTATAATGAGCTTTGTGTGGATATTGATGGCTTTAATTCAAGGTAAGATTTGACAATTTGTTGGTCTCAAATCACTTTCTTATTGAAATGTCTATTCTTAATTTTGCCTCAATATTGATAATGTATCTCAAAAGAGAGACATTACCAAATGTTGACAACATTACCTATTACCAAATGTTGACAACATTATCACACAAATAATGATGAAATCTTAAATGTATCTGTTTCAGAATCCAGTGGACAGGTCACTGTGACACAGACTCCTTCGGTGAAAGCTGTTCTCCCAGGACAGACAGTCTCTCTGAACTGTAAAACAAGCAGTGATGTGTATCCTAACTGTGGTTCATCTTTGCCCTGTATGGCCTGGTACCAACAGAAACCTGGATCCATTCCTGAACTCCTTGTTTATCAAGGAAGTACTATTAACTCTGGGACTCCATCTAGATTCAGTGGCAGTGGATCTGGGAGTGACTTCACTCTGACCATCAGTGGAGTCCAGGCTGAAGATGCAGGAGATTACTACTGTCAGAGTTTACACTACCCCAACAGTGTCTGGGTGTTCACACGGTGATACAGAGCTGTACAAAAACCTTCCTCAGTCAGACTGCACAGCTGGAACCTACTCCAGGTGCTGAGGGGGAAGAGACAGTGACATGAAACACTGATTAGTAGAGGAGGTCAACTTTGCATAAGGTTAGAAAGTATCATTCAGATCAAACGTTCTCCAACGTTGTCACCATAGCTCTCATCATCATCATCATCATCATCATAATTTCATTATTATCATCTTCATGGCTGTAACTTGTTATATTGGTCATGAACTGAAAGTGTATATAAAAGTTATTAGACGTTTTGGAACACATTACCAGTTCATATGTAGAGTAAGAACTACTGAAGTAAAAAGAAAAGTGATGTTAAATCAGCATCTACCCCTCAAACCAAATCCCTACATGAGCTTCACAACCAATTATTGATGTGATCATCTAGCATGCATTAACCCTTTTCTTGAACTGCTAGATATGTGAATGAGACATGATGCTGGGCTCAAACACATCAGGATAAAGGTAAGACCCAGATGCAGACCGTGTCGAAGTAACAATGTTTATTACAGCAACGGGCAAAGGTACAGGACGGTGAGCGGGCTCAGGGTCAGGACAGGCAAGGGTCAAAACCAGGAGGATGAGAAAAGAGAGACTGGGGAAAAGCAGGAGCGGATACAAAAAACACTGGTTGACTTGACAAACAAGACGAGCTGGCAACAGACAAACAGAGAACACAGATATAAATACACAGGGGATAATTGGGAAGATGGGCAACACCTGGAGGGGGTGGAGACAATCACAAGGACAGGTGAAACAGATCAGGGCGTGACAAAACATGAGACACATTCATGTGGAGACATACACTACACACTATTATCATTAAGTAGAATATCCCTTTTATCTGTCATTAATTACATGGTGGAATATCTGTTGTCTCCCTCTCTGAATCCACTATGGAGGTTAAACCAGTCCAACCCCTCACATCTGGCCCAGCCCAGGGTATTTCAGGCAGTGAAGCTCTTCAACTGCTAGACTGGTAGCTGTGGGAGTGAAATTGAGAGTTTCATAGACTGGGCTGGGTAGTTCTGCTTGTCCCAGAATAGAGCATCACTGTCACCAGATGTTCACTCCGTTATCAGGGGGTTGGAGGTAGAGAAATATAATGGAGAAGTCTAGACCACACATTGTTGAAAATCATAAGATAATTTAAACATTAGAAATATATATGTTATGGAAAGTAACAATGTAGCAGTGTGAGTTCTGAGAGCATATCTCAGAGGTTTATTATCAAATATCACTAATTATCATCACTTGTATTGGAGCTACAGTATAACAGGATCGTTCAGTTGGACAAATGATTGCAGAGTATTTGTTGGATCAGATGTACTTTTTATTCTGTTTAAAAACATTAGAGTAGCTATATGCTACAACATTGAAATTATAAAAGAAGCTGATTGATGTAAATTAGTATGAAATGTGCTGCATATTTATGAGATAGTGATCACTGGAATCATGATTAAATCAACTATTTGGATAAATTTGTTCTCCAATCAAACTAAGCTTTATTTTAACTCAGAGGCAGGAAGACATACACAACTGATATTAGTCACTATTATACTGTAACATACAGATCTAAAACACTGTTTCCAGAACTAGCACCATGTGGGGACTCTCTACACCACTACAATGGCTTCTCTGGTCTCTAGACACTACGGTGACTTCTCCAGAAGAGAGGCCAAATCACCGTTCGGTGTACACCTCTCCCTCTTCCCAGTGTGCCTTGCTCAGGGTCAGGGTGCTGCTACGGCTGTAGCGGCCACCCTTCTCTTCTTCTGTGGTGGTAACCAGCGCACTTCTGTATGTTGAAAGTGTTACATGGTCACTGCCCATATCCTTGCATAGTGCATAAAATACACAAGAGTTCAGGGGCCTTGCTTTATCAAAGTTAACCATTTTCACTGTGGTGTCCAAAACGTCTTTCAAGCTGTCAGGCAGTGTCCCCAATAAAATATGGACTGATACTACAGAAGCACTACTACTATAATACAATAGGGACTGATGCTTCTACATCTGCATGGCTTGCTGTTTGGGGTTTTAGGAGGGGTTACTGTATAGCACTTTATGTCATCTTCTAATGTAAAAATATCTTTATAAATACATTTGATTGATAGTGCTGAAGTACTAGTATAATACAATAGTGACTGATGGTACTGAAGTACTAGTATAATACAATAGTGACTGATAGTACTGAAGTACTAGTATAATACAATAGGGACTGATGGTACTGAAGTACTAGTATAATAGAACAGGGACTGATAGTACTGAAGTACTAGTATAATACAATAGTGACTGATGGTACTGAAGTACTAGTATAATACAATAGTGACTGATAGTACTGAAGTACTAGTATAATAAAATAGGGACTGATGGTACTGAAGTACTAGTATAATAGAACAGGGACTGATAGTACTAAAGTACTAGTATAATACAATAGGGACTGATGGTACTGAAGTACTAGTATAATAGAACAGGGACTGATAGTACTGAAGTACTAGTATAATACAATAGTGACTGATGGTACTGAAGTACTAGTATAATACAATAGTGACTGATAGTACTGAAGTACTAGTATAATAAAATAGGGACTGATGGTACTGAAGTACTAGTATAATAGAACAGGGACTGATAGTACTGAAGTACTAGTACAATAAAATAGGGACTGATCCTACAGAAGTTCCAGTATAATACAATCAAATCAAGCTTTATTTATACAGCACATTTCAGACATGGAATGCAACACAATGTGCTTTACAGGAAAAAATATATATAAAAAACAATGAAAATAAAAGCTTCAATATATACTACACAGCAAACCTAAGTTAAAAAACAAAATAATCTCTTTTTAAAATGTCCACAGCCCCCCCCCCCCCCCCCCCCCCCCCCGAGATTCCAGAGATTGATGGCATAATAACTAAAGGCTGCCTCTCCATGCCTCTGCGACCTACTGGGTGCATAACTTAAAAGCATGTTTGACATGTACGTAAGAGCGTACAGTTGATGTCGGAAGTTTATACATGCACTCAGTTTTTCACAATTCTTGACATTTAATCTTAGTAACAATTCCCTGTCTTAGGTCAGTTAGGATCACCACTTTATTTTAAGAATGTGAAATGTCAAAATAATAGTTGAGAGAATGATTTCTTTCAGCTTTCCCATCACATTCCCAGTGGGTCAGAAGTTTACATACACTCAATTAGTATTTGGTAGCGTTGCCTTTAAATTGTTAAACTTGGGTCAAACATTTTGGGTAGCCTTCCACAAGCTTCCCACAATAAGTTGCGTGAATTTTGGCCCATTCCTCCTGACAGAGCTGAGTCAGGTTTGTAGGCCTCCTTGCTCGCACACACTTTTTCAGTTCTGCCCACAAATGTTCTATACGATTGAGGTCAGGGCTTTGTAATGGCCACTCCAATACCTTGACTTTGTTGTTCTTAAAGCCATTTTGCCAAAACTTTGGAAGTATGCTTGGGGTCACTGTCCATTTGAAGACCCATTTGCGAACAAGCTTTAACTTTCTGACTGATGTCTTGAGATATTGCTTCAATATATCCACATAATTTCCTTTCTCATGACGCCATCTATTTTGTGATGTGCACCAGTCAAAACTGCAGCAAAGCACCCCCACAACATGATGCTGCCACCCCTGTACTTCACAATTGGGATGGTGTTCTTCGGCTTGCAAGCCTCCCCTTTTTCCTCCAAACATAACAATGGTCATTATTTTTTAAATGTATTTTATTTTACCTTTATTTAACCAGGTAGGCAAGTTGAGAACAAGTTCTCATTTACAATTGCGACCTGGCCAAGATAAAGCAAAGCAGTTCGACAGATACAACGACACAGAGTTACACATGGAGTAAAACAAACATACAGTCAATAATACAGTATAAACAAGTCTATATACAATGTGAGCAAATGAGGTGAGAAGGGAGGTAAAGGTAAAAAAGCCCATGGTGGCAAAGTAAATACAATATAGCAAGTAAAACACTGGAATGGTAGTTTTGCAATGGAAGAATGTGCAAAGTAGAAATAAAAATAATGGGGTGCAAAGGAGCAAAATAAATAAATAAATAAAATAAATGAAATACAGTTGGGAAAGTTGTTTGGGCTAAATTATAGGTGGGCTATGTACAGGTGCAGTAATCTGTGAGCTGCTCTGACAGTTGGTGCTTAAAGCTAGTGAGGGAGATAAGTGTTTCCAGTTTCAGAGATTTTTGTAGTTCGTTCCAGTCATTGGCAGCAGAGAACTGGAGGAGAGGCGGCCAAAGAAAGAATTGGTTTTGGGGGTGACTAGAGAGATATACCTGCTGGAGCGTGTGCTACAAGTGGGAGATGCTATGGTGACCAGCGAGCTGAGATAAGGGGGGACTTTACCTAGCAGGGTCTTGTAGATGACATGGAGCCAGTGGGTTTGGCGACAAGTATGAAGCGAGGGCCAGCCAACGAGAGCGTACAGGTCGCAATGGTGGGTAGTATATGGGGCTTTGGTGACAAAACGGATTGCACTGTGATAGACTGCATCCAATTTGTTGAGTAGGGTATTGGAGGCTATTTTGTAAATGACATCGCCAAAGTCGAGGATTGGTAGGATGGTCAGTTTTACAAGGGTATGTTTGGCAGCATGAGTGAAGGATGCTTTGTTGCGAAATAGGAAGCCAATTCTAGATTTAACTTTGGATTGGAGATGTTTGATATGGGTCTGGAAGGAGAGTTTACAGTCTAACCAGACACCTAAGTATTTGTAGTTGTCCACGTATTCTATGTCAGAGCCATCCAGAGTAGTGATGTTGGACAGGCGGGTAGGTGCAGGTAGCGATCGGTTGAAGAGCATGCATTTAGTTTTACTTGTATTTAAGAGCAATTGGAGGCCACGGAAGGAGAGTTGTATGGCATTGAAGCTTGCCTGGAGGGTTGTTAACACAGTGTCCAAAGAAGGGCCGGAAGTATACAGAATGGTGTCGTCTGCGTAGAGGTGGATCAGAGACTCACCAGCAGCAAGAGCGACCTCATTTATGTATACAGAGAAGAGAGTCGGTCCAAGAATTGAACCCTGTGGCACCCCCATAGAGACTGCCAGAGGTCCGGACAGCAGACCCTCCGATTTGACACACTGAACTCTATCAGAGAAGTAGTTGGTGAACCAGGCGAGGCAATCATTTGAGAAACCAAGGCTGTCGAGTCTGCCGATGAGGATGTGGTGATTGACAGAGTCGAAAGCCTTGGCCAGATCAATGAATATGGCTGCACAGTAATGTTTCTTATCGATGGCGGTTAAGATATCGTTTAGGACCTTGAGCGTGGCTGAGGTGCACCCATGACCAGCTCTGAAGCCAGATTGCATAGCAGAGAAGGTATGGTGAGATTCGAAATGGTCGGTAATCTGTTTGTTGACTTGGCTTTCGAAGACCTTAGAAAGGCATTGTAGGATAGATATAGGTCTGTAGCAGTTTGGGTCAAGAGTGTCCCCCCCTTTGAAGAGGGGGATGACCACAGCTGCTTTCCAATCTTTGGGAATCTCAGACGACACGAAAGAGAGGTTGAACAGGCTAGTAATAGGGGTGGCAACAATTTCGGCAGATAATTTTAGAAAGAAAGGGTCCAGATTGTCTAGCCCGGCTGATTTGTAGGGGTCCAGATTTTGCAGCTCTTTCAGAACATCAGCTGAATGGATTTGGGAGAAGGAGAAATGGGGAAGGCTTGGGCGAGTTGCTGTTGGGGGTGCAGTGCTGTTGACCGGGGTAGGAGTAGCCAGGTGGAAAGCATGGCCAGCTGTAGAAAAATGCTTATTGAAATTCTCAATTATGGTGGATTTATCAGTGGTGACAGTGTTTCCTATCTTCAGTGCAGTGGGCAGCTGGGAGGAGGTGTTCTTATTCTCCATGGACTTTACAGTGTCCCAGAACTTTTTTGAGTTAGTGTTGCAGGAAGCAAATTTCTGCTTGAAAAAGCTAGCCTTGGCTTTTCTAACTGCCTGTGTATAATGGTTTCTAGCTTCCCTGAACAGCTGCATATCACGGGGGCTGTTCGATGCTAATGCAGAACGCCATAGGATGTTTTTGTGTTGGTTAAGGGCAGACAGGTCTGGGGAGAACCAAGGGCTATATCTGTTCCTGGTTCTAAATTTCTTGAATGGGGCATGTTTATTTAAGATGGTTAGGAAGGCATTTAAAAAAAATATCCAGGCATCCTCTACTGACGGGATGAGATCAATATCCTTCCAGGATACCCCGGCCAGGTCGATTAGAAAGGCCTGCTCGCTGAAGTGTTTCAGGGAGCGTTTTACAGTGATGAGTGGAGGTCGTTTGATCGCTGACCCATTACGGATGCAGGCAATGAGGCAGTGATCACTGAGATCTTGGTTGAAGACAGCAGAGGTGTATTTAGAGGGGAAGTTGGTTAGGATGATATCTATGAGGGTGCCCGTGTTTAAGGCTTTGGGGAGGTGCCTGGTAGGTTCATTGATAATTTGTGTGAGATTGAGGGCATCAAGTTTAGATTGTAGGATGGCTGGGGTGTTAAGCATGTTCCAGTTTAGGTCGCCTAGCAGCACGAGCTCTGAAGATAGATGGGGGGCAATCAGTTCACATATGGTGTCCAGAGCACAGCTGGGGGCAGAGGGTGGTCTATAGCAGGCGGAAACGGTGAGAGACTTGTTTTTAGAGAGGTGGATTTTTAAAAGTAGAAGTTCAAATTGTTTGGGTACAGACCTGGATAGTAGGACAGAACTCTGCAGGCTATCTTTGCAGTAGATTGCAACACCGCCCCCTTTGGCAGTTCTATCTTGTCTGAAAATGTTGTAGTTTGGAATTAAAATTTCTGAATTTTTGGTGGTCTTCCTAAGCCAGTATTCAGACACAGCTAGAACATCCGGGTTGGCAGAGTGTGCTAAAGCAGTGAATAGAACAAACTTAGGGAGGAGGCTTCTAATGTTAACATGCATGAAACCAAGGCTATTACGGTTACAGAAGTCGTCAAAAGAGAGCGCCTGGGGAATAGGAGTGGAGCTAGGCACTGCAGGGCCTGGATTCACCTCTACATCGCCAGAGGAACATAGGAGGAGTAGAATAAGGGTGCGGCTAAAAGCAATAAGAATTGGTCGTCTAGAACGTCTGGAACAGAGAGTAAAAGGAGGTTTCTGGGGGCGATAAAATAGCATCAAGGTATAATGTACAGACAAAGGTATGGTAGGATGTGAATACAGTGGAGGTAAACCTAGGTATTGAGTGATGAAGAGAGAGATATTGTCTCTAGAAACATCATTGAAACCAGGAGATGTCATTGCATGTGTGGGTGGTGGAACTAATAGGTTGGATAAGGTATAGTGAGCAGGACTAGAGGCTCTACAGTGAAATAAGCCAATAAACACTAACCAGAACAGCAATGGACAAGACATATTGACATTAAGGAGAGGCATGCTTAGTCGAGTGATCAAGAGGGTCCAGTGAGTGGAGAGGTTGGTTGGGGGTCACGGCGATTTAGACAGCTAGCCAGGCCATCGGTAGCAAACTAGCATAGGATGGAGGTCTGTTGTTAGCCACCTCTTGTGTTCCGTCAGTAGATTAGTGGGGTTCCGTGTGGTAGAGGGGATTAATCCAAATCACACAACAACAACAAAAATAAAAACAATAGATATAGTTATAGAGGCCCAAGAAGAAAACATAATAATAATAAATAAATAAATAACAGCTAACGGTTAGCAGGCCAGAGATGGGCGTTCAGGTAACGTCGCGACGGAGGAGCCAGCCGGATCTCCTTCGGGTAGATAACGTCGGCAGTCCAGTTGTGAAGGCCCGGGGGGGCTCCGCGTAGGCAGTAAAACGGGTCCGGATAGGTGACTGCAGCCCAGGAGTGATTGAAGGAACTCAGGAGTGATTGACGGAGCTGGCTAGCTCCGGAATAATTGATGTTTGCTCCGGAATCGACGAAAGCCGATAGTCACACGGATAGCAGCTAGCTAGCTGTGAGATCCGGGTATGAATGTCCAGAGAGCAGTTGAAATCCAGGGACATGGAGAGAAAAATTGGTCCTGTATGTTCCGAGCCGAGCTGCGCCGTACAAAACTGGCGATAGATTTTCGAGCTAAAGGATAGCTGATGACCACAAACAAAGGTTAGCTGAATACTAACGATTTGCCAGTAAAGAAGCTAACTAGCTTCTGAACTAGCTTCTGATTAGCTTCTGGATTAGCTTCTGGGCTAGCTTCTGGTTAGCTCCTGGCTAGCTTCTGGCTAGTTTCAGGCTAGCTTCTTGGAGTTTCTGGCTAGCTTCTTGGAGGATTACAGATTTGAGGTAAATAATACTTTTTTATAAATATAAATTGGTGAGGCGGGTTGCAGGAGAGTGTTTTGAAGATGAGTTGATGGAAAATAAAAATAAAATGCATGTGAAAAAAGTTGTAAATATATATATATATATACAGGACACGACAAGACGAGCACAAAAGACGTCTGAACTACTATGCCATCTTGGTTAAGACATACTTTAAGACATAAAGGTCAGTCAATACGGAACATATCAAGAACTTCGAAAGTTTCTTCAAATGCAGTAGCAAAAACCATCAAGTGCTATGATGAAACTGTCTCTCATGAGGACCGCCACAGGAAGGCCAAATAGTTATATTTTTGTTTCATCACACCAAAAAAAAGTATGATCTTTGTCCCCATGTGCAGTTGCAAACCGTTTTCTGGCTCTTTTATGGAGGTTTTCGAACAGTGATTTCTTCCTTGCTGAGCGGCCTTTCAGGTTATGTCGATATAGGACTCTTTTTTTACTGTGGATATAGATACTTTTGTACCTGTTTCCTCCAGCTTCTTCACTAGGTCCTTTGCTGTTGTTCTGGGATTGATTTGCACTTTTCGCACCAAAGTACATTCATCTCTAGGAGACAGAACGCGTCTCCTCCTGAGCAGTATGACGGCTGTTTAGTCCCATGGTGTTTATACTTGCGTACTATTGTTTGTACAGATGAACGTGGTACCTTCAGGCGTTTGGAAAGAGGCACTGAGTTTGAAGGTAGGCCTTGAAATACATCCACAGGTACATATCCAATTGACTCAAATGATGCCAATTAGCCTATCAGAAGCATCTAAAGCCATTTTCTGGAATTTTCCAAGCTGTTTAAAGGCACAGTCAATTTAGTGTATGTAAACTTCTGACTCACTTGTACTGTGATACAGTGAATTATAAGTGAAATAATCTGTGAACAATTGTTGTCAATTGATAGATGTTGATGTAGATGTCTTAAACGACTTGCCAAAACTCTAGTTTGTTAACAAGAAATTTGTAGTGGTTGAAAAACGAGTTTTAATGACTCCAACCTAAGTACACGTAAACATTTGACTTCAACTGTATATTCTTTAGATACAAATACCTCAAATAGTAATGTTTTAATAGAGACAGCGTTTAAGAAAGTGAAATACTAAATATGTGATGAGATATAAATATCAAGAGAGCTTGTGAGCCACTTATTTCCAACATCTAGTCTGGCGCCGCTAACAAAAGTGTACCACAGTAGTGCAATCCCTATTACTGCAACAACCTCCACCCAGTTTAAATACTTTCATTTCTTTAGGCTGGGATTTCAATCATAAACTCAAACCGTATGAATACTCGTCAAATACAATTTTTTGTTCTTCATTTGAAATAGTTTTAAAAAATCTAATAACAAAGTTATTATGTTCATCATTCTCCAAAGTGTAAATAACAAACCATAAAATGCTCAATATAAAGTTAAAACATTCTTTGGATAGTCCATCGGTAAATGCTCTACAGACTATGAGTAATATTTCAGCTAACTATGTACAAAACCTAACCCTAACCCTATCTCGAACCCTAACCTTATCCTAATCCTAACATTAACCCTTACCCTTATTCTAACCCTAACCTTAATCGTTATCCTAACCCTACACTTAACCTTTACCCTAAACTTAACATTAACCCTTACCCTAACCCTAACATTAACCCTTACCCTAACCCTAACATTAACCCTTACCCTAACATTAACCCTTACCCTTATTGTAAACCTAACCCTAACTGTAACCTTGACCAGCAGTTGCTTGTCAACAGATAGTTTGTTGATCGTATGACCATCTGTAGAGTATTTACAGATGGAATATCCGGACTATCCAAATAAAGTGTTCTCTACAGACTATTAGTAACATTTCAACTAACTATCTACTCACTCTAAACCTAGCTCTAACCATTTCCTATGTACAGTGCCTTCAGAAAGTATTCAGACCCCTTGACTTATTCTAAAATTGATTAAATGTTTGTATTTTTCATCGATCTACGCACAATGCCTCATAATGACAAAACAAAAGCTTATTTTTTTTGCTAATTTATAAATTAAAAAACTGAAATATCACACTTCCGTAAGTGTTCAGACCCTTTACTCAGATCTTTGTTGAAGCACTTTTGGCAGTGGTTACAGCCTTGAGTCTTCTTGCGTATGATGCTACAAGCTTGGCACATCTGTATTTGGGGAGTTACTAACCTAGCCTGGTATCAACACAAAGCTGGAGGAACTCCTAAACTCATCAGTCTGGGACTCCATCTAAATTCAGTGGCAGTGGATCTGGGAGTAACTTCACTCTGACCATCAGTAGAGTCCAGGCTGAACATGCAGGAGATTACTACTGTCAGAGTTACCACAATCCCAATGTGTTCACACAGTGATAAAGAGCTGTACAAAAACTTCCCTCGGTCAGACTGCACAGTGACTACTGCTACAGCTGGGATGTACCGCAGGTACTAAGCGGGCAGAGATTGTGACAAGGAACACTGATCAGTAGAGGAGGTCATCTCTGGCATGTGACAATATGATTATCATTCAGATACAATGTTCTCTGTCATCATCCTCATCGTCATCCTGATTAAATTACAGATGATTATTGCTATATTGTCATGACGCCTAAGTGTGAACATAAAAAGTAACCCCACCGAGTTACAGAAGTCAAAACATTTGCAAATTAAAATGAGAAACATTTCAGCCCCCACTTCCCATGTATGAAAGTAAAAATATGTGGAGCTCAGACATTAGACATGTCAGTAACTGTCAATACCCGTCTTTAGTAATACCGATCTGATATGTCATCTATTACATGCTATTCAGTGTAAGAAAGTCCCGTTCCTTTAGTCCACCATAGACGTTACAGTAAAACTAGTTCACCCACTCACATCTGGCCCAGTCCAGGCAGTGAAATTGAAACTAGACTGGGAACTGTGGGAGTGAAACTGAGATTTACATAGACAGGGCTGGGTGTTTCTGCTTGTCCCAGAATAGAGCAGCAGTGTCACCAGATGGTCACTCTGTCCCCAGGGGGATAGAGGTAGAGAAGACTCTATGACTATGTTGAAGCTGTGATACTTGTAATACTTTGTGGACAACATTATTATTTATTTGAGTTAAATGCAGGCATGATCACATTGGTGAGAGTCCAAGATAGCAATAACATGTTAGATTACTGTCTTTATAAGTCTAGAAGTCAAGCAGGTCATAAACATTCCGAAAATATTCATAAAACGTACCATCTGCTACAAGTGGATAGTTCTTCTGTTAATCTGTAAACATTGTTGTATCTTGTGTTACTATGAACTACAGTTTGATGACGATCTAATTTCAAGTGAAAACCTAAATAACGAAGCAATGACATTTAGGTCTGATAGGTTTTATGAATCCATTTCTATTTCATTCAACATTTAAGACTAAAATGTAATTATTGACAACAACAAGAATCTTAGTCCAAAAGGGAAATCTTTATTTTCATCCATTAATTAAAGCATCAAAGCAAACATTCCTACAGTATCTAATAGTAATAAAACAGAACACATCAAATCTAACACTGATACAACCTCAGTCTACAGAGAGGATTGACACATAAACTCAAGCAAAGCCCCCTTTTGGTCTACATGTCAGGGATCAATAAGACAGAGAACATCTGATCTCAGAACAGAGTCGAAGCAGAGGAACCAGCAGCCTCGCTCCATAGGGGTTTGTGACTGGTGGGTCCTATCCAGAACAGTCAGCCTTCCTCAGGGTCTTGGTGACTGGAGTCTGGGATTTCTGCTGGGCTTCACAGGTCACCTCTCCTGCCTTGGTCCACTCCTGGGCAGTGAGAGTCAGGGTGCTGCTCCAGCTGTACAGACCATCCTTCTCCAGGACCCTGGGACTGGTCTCCTGCTTTTTGCTGGTCCCATCCACTTTCCAGCTCATGGTCCAGTCTGAGGGGAAGCCCTTGTTGGCCAGACACGTCAGTGTGGCTATTGTTGTACTGGACAGCTCCTCACTAGAGGGGGGCAGGATGGTGAGGGTGGGGGCACTGTTACCTGGAATAAACAGAACACATCAATCAAGGAACTATGGCAGGGTAGCCTAGTGGTTAGAGCGTTGGTCTAGTAAACAGAAGGTTCCAAGTTCAAACCCCCAAGCTGACAAGTTACAAATCTGTCATTCTGCACCTGAACAGGCAGTTAACCCACTGTTAATTGGAAATGCCTTCTAAATATGAATATAAAAGTTAGATTGTTTAAAGTATGTGGAGAAAACACTAAAGTAACATGGTACAAAGCAGATTTATGAACCAAACAAGTATAAAGTGGCTAAATAACTAGAGATACTAGTCATAGTGACAGATATTGTTTAGGAATGGATCTGATCAGAGTAGCCTACTCATATTCATAGTATTTGCAGACTTAGAGCGTAAATACATTTTTATAAAATATATGGTAGATCATGAAGTCTGTTACAAACATAGCTTTGTATTCACACTAACAGTGAAGGTAACCATGAACTCAATACAATAATAATGACTACTATATCCAATACTGTGAAATAGTTATTATACCAGAATTAAGAGTTATATTCTGCAATCATACAAATAAGACTTAGAAATAAATGCCTACAATTTAACATTTTGATTCAATAAACTGTTGAAAGAAGTCTCAGTCAAAGCAATGGATAGATTTTAAAAAAAATCTAAAATCTCAATATTTTAATAGAGACAGAGTTGAAGAATAATATACTTAATAAGTGTAACCAGAAAGAAATATCAAGAGCTTGTTACTTACTTCCAACATCAAGTCTGGTGCCGCTACCAAAAGTGTACCACAGTGATACAATCCCTATTACAGCTGGTACAAAAACTTCATGCAAGCTGAATGTCTTTAGACTGTGGTTCAAATCATTAACTCTACTATGGTATGAAGACTTGCCAAATACTATTTTATCTTCTTCATTTTAAATAAATAGTTTTTTGTTTTGTTTTCCCTTACATTTAGCAAAACCTACTTTTTCTTGTACAGTCCCTAATAGGTGAAGTATGTTTGTTCATACAACTCATCTCAAAGGTAGACTAATAACTCGTATCATTTAAGCTTTCTGCTTCTAAAAAAAAAGTATTTAAAAATATCCTCAATATCAAGGCTAAATTGACAAATTCACAAGATCAAAAGGTGAACAAAACAGTTCATTTAGTTGTTTACTTACTTCCAACATCTAGTCTGGTGGCGCTTCCAAAAGTCCACCACAGTGATACATTCCCTATTACTGCTGGTACAAAAACCTCTCTATGCTGCAGATGTTACAGTGAAGATCAGTCATACAGAATCATAATCAACACTAATACACTTTAACATCTTCCAGGTAGAACAAACACTTCATATTAGCTGTTTCTAGATAATACAAATGAATTGTATCTTAAATCCAGATATGAGTATTTGTTCCTTCCTCTGTGTATCAGGTGTTCTCCTAGTCTGTAGGTACAGTCCAGCATTAGATCAGTGTTGCTAGTATTCCTCCAGATTGTCCATATGAAAGACAACAGCAGCAGCAGTAGTGATAGTGATCCATGTTGTATATTCCTTTATTAAACATGTTGATCTCACATTTAACAGTGGAGGTAAAGTCACAGAGGACAGACAACACTACCAGAGGAATCCTACCAGCTTTAGTTTAGAGAAGTGTTCACTAACTGATTAGAGGAACTTATATCAGAGACCGAGCATGAGTGAACAGACAGTTCATTATATCTGATCATCATCAGAATAACAATACAATGGTGGTGTGCCTAAAAAAACATCATGCATTAGTGATGTGATTAAAAAGTTGCTGTTTGATGTTATATAAATTAGCACATGCAGGATAAAATACATTCTGAAGATGTGAGCCTTCCTGGAAACTGAAATAGATTTGAAACATCATTTGCATAATGCCTCTGCCCCACTGCTCTAAGAGCATTTATATCCCTGTGAGCTGAACACTTCATGACTGAGAGCCGTCCTTCATGACAACAGAACCCACAACAACCATGACTTTTATCACCATCTTCATCTGGACACTTGCTTGCTGCTTTCAAGGTGAAACTTTTCTGAATTTATTGTAGAAAATGTATTAAATTTATACCACAGTAATGTATATCAATAATAATATTTATCATTTGAAGTTTTGAAACACATTATCTGTCCATATGCAAAGCTAGAGCCATCTGAAGTTAAACAAAAGGTGTTATGACCTCAACATTACTTCAAAGTTACAATCACTTCAGCCCCCCAAAACAAGTCCTCATATGGACCTCAACCAAATGTCTGATTTAAATGAATGCAATATTCTAGCATTATATTAACTATTTTCTTGAGCAGATTACTGACCGTGAGATCTGTGAATGATGCTGGACTCAAACATGAGACACATGTACTGTACACTACATACACTATCTACATTGCATACATTATCTACATTGCATACATTATCTACACTGCATACATTATCTACACTATACTGCATACACTATCTACAATACACTATATACACAAAGTGTCTAGGTGTTCACACAGTGATACAGAGTTGTACAAAAAACCTCCCAGACTGCACAGTGACTGTCCTGCTACAGCTGAGACCAACTGCAGGTTCTGAGGGAATCAAGCATAGAAACTGTATCTGTTAAAAAGCAGCCATAACTTATGCTTGAAATCAGTTAGTTCTAACCCACTGGGCACACACTGGTAGAATCAAAGTTGTTTCCACGTCATTTCAATAAAATTAAATTGAACCAACGTGGTATAGACGTTGAATTGACGTCTGTGCCCAGTGAGAAGGCTTCATAATGCGTGTGATAGTGCAGCCTGAGAGGAGATGGCAGAGAATCCTGATTTCCTGCTGTCTGGGGATTGAGGATCAAACGTTTTTTGATTCATATGGATCTGTCTCTGTCGGTTAGCATGGAACTGGTATTTCCTTCAGCCTACGGCTCTTTTCTTTTGTGGCGAGAACAAGCCCTTCTTATGGCCCTCACTGAGATCATCCAGAGCAGGGTAGCTCTCTCTCACTCACTCTCACTCTCACACACACACACACACACACACACACACACACACACACACACACACACACACACACACACACACACACACACACACACACACACACACACACACACACACACACACACACAGCTGGCAGTTAAACTGTCATACTGTAGTCGCACACACACTGATGATGTGACTCAAAGAGTGGGTGAGACAGCACACACTCTGTGGCCACACAGCAGCAATAGATCTTTCGGCAACAACAAAGTCCAGTCTCGGTGGAGAATATCTCTGATATGTTGACATGTCAAAATCTCTGATTAGACAGAGATAGACAAGGTAGGAAGCTGTGATACATGGTGTTGTGTCAAAATATATGACAGACCAAATGATATAGTTCGAGTAAGCAGTTGATTGTCTTATCACCGTTGTCCCTTGTTTAAGTGAGATTTTAGAGATATCAGCTCCGATATGTCAAAGATACTAAATAAGAGATTTCAGCTCCGCTCTCTCAGGGATATCACCCAAGAAGAATCAGTGATACTAGTTCAGAGTGTCACCAGTTCAGAGTGTCACCAGTTCAGAGTGTCACCAGTTCAGAGTGTCACCAGTTCAGAGTGTCACCAGTTCAGAGTGTCACCAGTTCAGAGTGACACCAGTTCAGAGGGGGAACTTTCTGCTCTCTATGCAGTTCTTGATGTTGGCTTCATCTGCTCCCTCAGTGGTGATCAGGCTTCCCCCATTATTGGTGTGTCAGTTGTACTGGTGACTGGTGGAATAAGGATGTTTATGGTCCGTTCCACATTAGTGGACAGCCTTCTATGGCCTCTCTCTGGGTTACTCTCTGGGGAGCCATCTCTTCTAGATTGAATCTGTGGAACAGAGTATCATGTTGAAGCATCTAAAACCATACACCAGTGCTCTTCAGTCCTAGTCCTGGAGAGCCAGTGTGCAGGCTTTTGTTCTAGCCAAGTCTAGCCATCAAATCAAATCGTATTAGTCACATGCGCCGAATACAACAGGTGTAGATCTTACAGCGAAATGCTTACTTACGAGTCCCTAACCAACAATGCACTTAAAAAAATACAGATAAGAATAAGAAATAAAAGCAACAAATAATTAAAGAGCTGCAGTAAAATAACAATAGCGAGACTATATACAGGGGGGTACCGGTACAGAGTCAATGTGTGGGGGCACCGGTTAGTTGAGGTAATATGTACATGTAGGTAGAGTTATTAAAGTGACTATGCATAGATGATAACAACAGGGAGTAGCAACGGTGTAAAAGAGGGGGGGGGGGCAATGCAAATAGTCTGGGTAGCCATTTGATTAGGTGTTCCGAAGTCTTATGGGTCGGGGGTAGAAGCTGTTTTAGAAGCCTCTTGGACCTAGACTTGGTGCTCCGGTACACTTGCCGTGCGGTAGCAGAGAGAACAGTCTGTGACTAGGGTGGCTGGAGTCTTTGACAATTTTTAGGGGCTTCCTCTGACACCGCCTGGTATAGATGTCCTGGATGGCAGGAAGCTTGGTCCCCAGTGATATACTGGGCCGTTCGCACTACCCTCTGTAGTAACTTGCGGTCGGAGGCCGAGCAGTTGCCATACCAGGCAGTGGTGAAACCAGTCAGGATGCTCTTGATGGTGCAGCTGTAGAACCTTTTGAGGATCTGAGGACCCATGCTAAATCTTTTCAGTCTCCTGAGGGGGAATAGGTTTTGTCATGCCCTCTTCATGCCTGTCTTGGTGTGCTTGGACCATGTTAGTTTGTTGGTGAGTCCTAACACATTTGATGATTAGTATTAGTGTTGATATAGGTACGTAGTAGTAGTGCTGGGCTGGAACAAGAGTCTGCATACCCTGTAGGTCTTCTGGACCAGAAACTGTCATACAGCCTGAGCAAGCCATCCACATTGTTATCTTACCATCCACACAATGAGGAACACGCAGGCTGTGACTGGGATCGGAAGCAGGGACAGCAGACTCCCCCTTGACCGAGTCTGTTCATGGTCCTGTGCTTCACTTCCTGAGAGAGAAAACAACACACTCTGTGAGGAAGAGACTTGTGAATGCTGTATGTTGGGGCTGAATGAATGCTGTATGTTGAGGCTAAATTGATACTGTGTGTTGGGGCGTGTTTCTTACCTGGTGTAGTAGGGGCAGGGCAGGGTGGAGGCACACAGCGGAATCCTCCTTCTCCCTGAGCTGCAGAATTCAAAATGTCTCTGATATAGTCAAAATACAGCCCAGATGGCCATTTGACCGCCTTATAGTGGCATTTAAAGACTTGCATTGTTGCCTCCTGGAAGTACAGACAAACAAAGTAAACATCAGGATGGTTGCACCACTTAATACAGTCAATAAACTGGGTCTACAGTAACTGGATCTACATTTGGCAGAACTGACAGGCATTACCAGCTCCTCATGATCAAATTGGAAACGTAGATTTTGCAGCATGGTGATGAAGATCATAATATTATCTTTGTTGGAAGAAATGGCACCAAACACTTGGGCCAGTTCCCTAAGGCTTTGTTCCAGTGGATAGATATTCAATAGAACGCAGCACACACCACTCTGGAGTAAGAAAAGGGAGAAAACCGACTAGGTTACATATAATTCCATTCTACAGATTCCAAATAAAACTAAAATGTTCATCAACAAAAATGCTGCCAAAGTTTAAGACCACCCAGCGCAACTTCTCTTGTGAAAAAAGTTTCTGCATGATGTTTTGTTTTTGAAAAATTCTACTCACCTTCTCTTTGGGAATATAATGTATAGAAATGTTATAATCCCTTGGAATATTGTGTTTCTGTAAAAATAAATTAGGATTATTTGGTCATTTATTTTTTGCCCAGTTTGGCCCATTTTCTGTATCAAAAGAAGAGATTTAAAGTAGTTTTTATGATTAAATAAACTATAAACTATCCCCAGACTAGTTTTGTATAGTACAGTTCAGGTTAGATGTAGAAGTTCTTACCAATAAGATCAGCCTGCTCACATCATCTGTTACAGGATTCCCAAATCCTCCTGAGCATACTCCAAGACTTGTGAATAGAAATAGGAGGACACACGTAGTTGTCCGAATCTGACAGAGGAAGCACATCAGAAAGGGAAGATTTTCCTTTCCCAACCCCTCCGTACATTGCTTTCTTTTCTGAATCTGTATATGGCTTCACTTTCTCATCAAACCTCAAGTTAATTCTAGAAACGTTCTAAAAAAAAAATAATAATATTCAGGAAAATCTGATATTAATATCATACATAAAAATATGGATTTTTACTCACTTTGCTCTTCATATGGAACTTGAGAAGTTAACAAGGAAGACTTGAAATCCAATGTTTCTTTCTTCAGGCAGAGGACTTGTCATGATGATATGTGAATACTATAGACCAGGGTCCGGCGGACTAGTGTCGCAAGGGCCGCCTACGGGCACTACTGTCTGTCACTACCATTCATACACTCACCCGCACGCACACATTTTAGAAATTCTTACTTGTTTGATATTTGTGTTCTATCTAAATGGGGACAAAACACTTTTTTTAAAGAGTTGTAGTCCCCTATCCATTCATAACCTGCCCTGAGCCTCTTCAAGCACCATGCAGTCATCTCACAAAACGTTTCGCTAACATTTCCAGCTAAATATTTATCATAAATGTTATCAAATGGATTGTGAATCAATATCCAGTGTAGTATCCAAGAAAATGAGGAGGATATTTGGCTGTGATGTGGATTAGAAGTGAGTCTGAGAGCCTGAGAAGAGAGACAGCTGTCTGTGATTCATATGCTTTGATTCATCTGACCTTTTGTGTACGGCACAAGGACAGTATTGTGTACCAGTCCACTGTCACTCAGTCACATAGTGTGTGTGTGTGTGCATGCGAGAGAGAGAGAGAGAGAGAGAGAGAGAGAGAGAGAGAGAGAGAGAGTGACAACAAAAGCTGCTCGTTGAGAGCGGTTGCATATACGAGTCAAATAACATGGAGGAGGATGAAAGTACAACTCGTGACAAATCACTCACTTGTTACTCTTTGTAAGGTTTTGATCAGGCACACACAAGTACATTTTTCTGTGTATGACGTTAGGAGTCAATAGGGGCCAGATGTATTTACAAGGGAAGGGAAATACTGTAACTCGAAAGTGAACAAAAATATATCTAGACAATGTTTTTATATGAGTGTCTGTCTTACAATATGGGACGGTATTGATTTTTTATGAATAAATAAACCACACAAGAATTCTGGTAATCTCACTGATGATTTGTCAACAGCATTCATATCACAGGTGTCATGTATCATCAGACTGTTTGCTATTTGCATATGAAGACAATTTGCATTGACAGCACATGCTTCAGTGGTCTTAAAGTGTTTATAGCCCTGTGAGTTAAATGTGTCCTTTACAGAAGCAACACAACATAAGACAAAAATTACTTTTATCTCCGTAACTATCATGGTCCTTGCATTGTACACAAATGGTAAGTTTGGAATTACTTCAGTAATTAACCATAAAGCTATCGATTTGAATATCATTATCCTATTTCAAACAACAATTATTTAGGTTTAATCTAAATCAAAGACTGCAAATTCATATTGTTTTATCTCTTCCAGGCTGTGCAGGTGACATTTTATTGACCCAGACTCCTGCAGTTGCCATGGCACAGTCTGGAGAGTCTGCCACGATCAGCTGTAAAGCTAGTAGTGCCATTGACAATGATTTAGCCTGGTACCATCAGAAACCTGGAGAAGCTCCTAAATTCATCATCAACTTTGACAGTGGTTTAACATCTGGTCGATATCATGGCACTGGATATGATATTGATTTCACTCTGACCATCAGTGGAGTTCAACCTGAAGATGCAGGAGATTACCACTGTCAGCAGCATGAAGCTACTCCATTCACACAGTGATACAAACCTCCCTCAGCTGTAGAGAAAGTGATCTAAATCTGCTTACTGGGGACTTTCACAAATGTGTTGAAATACAATATTAATATTTACCATGACAAGGATTATCATGACAAACACAGGTAAGGTCAAGGCCCAATTTGAATATAATATCAGTTAATATGCCTGTTTGTGGGTGTGTTTATGCCTATTTAGGTAAGGTTGTTCCAGACAGAACGCAGACAATTAACACTGACAGTGTGCAAAGTGTACAAACCATCCAGACATTTGTGTAGGCCTAAAAAGTGCATGTGTATTCAAGACTAGGCCTCCCCTGCGCTATATGATTTTCAATGTTTTTCGTGGTCTACGCGTCAAATTCCTCCAGCACGCTTGGTGGCGGTAATGCTGCCAGCTTCTATGCTGCCCGAAAAAAACTTCTGTTTAGATGTTTAAAATATTTTCTGATTCACGGCAGCAACGCTACCTGGATCACTGAGGTATAATAAGAACTGGGAACAACGTCCAACTACATCCGACCGTTGTTTTCAAGGTAATCTACTCACATTCACATACACTGCTTCATGGACTGTCTGTACGGTTTGCATCCAGTTTATTCCACTTCATGATTGTGTCCCACTTGTTGTTGATTCTTCACAAAACAATACAGTTTTATATCTTTATGTTTGAAGCCTGAAATGTGGCAAAAGGTCGCAAAGTTCAAGGGGGCCGAATACTTTCGCAAGGCACTGTAGAACCAGGAACAGATATAGCCCTTGGTTCTCTCCAGACCTGACTGCCCTTAACCAACACAAAAACATCCTATGGCATTCTGCATTAGCATCGAACAGCCCCCGTGATATGCAACTTTTCGGGGAAGCTAGAAACCAATATACACAGGCAGTTAGAAAAGCCAAGGCTAGCTTCTTCAAGCAGAAATGTGCTTCCTGCAACACAAACTCTAAAAAGTTCTGGGACACTGTAAAGTCCATGGAGAATAAGAACACCTCCTCCCAGATGCCCACTGCACTGAAGATAGGAAACACTGTCACCACCAACAAATTCAAGCGTTTTTCTACGGCTGGCCATGCTTTCCACATGGCTACCCCTACCCCGGTCAACAGCACTGCACCCCCCAGAGCAACTCGCCCAAGCCTTGCCCATTTCTCCTTCTCCCTAATCCAGTCAGCTGATGTTCTGAAAGAGCTGCAAAATCTTGACCCCTACAAATCAGCCGGGCTAGACAATCTGGACCCTTTCTTTCTAAAATTATCTGTCGAAATTGTTGCCACCCCTATTACTAGCCTGTTCAATCTCTCTTTCGTGTCGTCTGAGATTCCCAAAGATTGGAAAGCAGCTGCGGTCATCCCCCTCTTCAAAGGGGGGGGGACACTCTTGACCTAAACTGCTTCAGACTTATATCTATCCTACCCTGCCTTTCTAAGGTCTTCGAAAGCCAAGTCAACAAGCAGATTACCGACCATTTAGAATCCCACCATACCTTCTCCGCTATGCAATCTGGTTTCAGAGCTGGTCATGGGTGCACCTCAGCCACGCTCAAGGTCCTAAACGATATCTTAACCGCCATCTATAAGAAACAATACTGTGCAGCTTTATTCATTGACCTGGCCAAGGCTTTCGACTCTGTCAATCATCACATCCTCATCGGCAGACTCGACAGCCTTGGTTTCTCAAATGATTGCCTCGCCTGGTTCACCAACTACTTCTCTGATAGAGTTCAGTGTGTCAAATCGGAGGGTCTGTTGTCCGGGCCTCTGGCAGTCTCTATGGGGGTGCCACAGGGTGGTGCCACATGGGGGTGCCACATGGGGGTGCCACAATTCTTGGACCAACTCTCTTCTCTGTATACATCAATGATGTTGCTCTTGCTGCTGGTGAGTCTTTGATCCACCTCTATGCAGACGACACCATTCTGTATACTTTTGGCCCTTCTTTGGACACTGTGTTAACAACCATCCAGGCGAGCTTCAATGCCATACAACTCTCCTTCCGTGGCCTCCAATTGCCTAAAACCCTAACCCTAACCCAAATGACAAATTACATGCATGAGAGCACCAGCTGTTCCGGACGACTGTGTGATCACGCTCTCCACAGCCGATGTGAGTAAGATCTTTAAACAGGTCAACATTCACAAGGCCGCACGTGAGAATGCTATTCATGGACTACAGCTCAGCGTTCAACATTGCCCTCAAAGCTCATCAATAAGCTAAGGACCCTGGGACTAAACTACTCCCTCTACAACTGGTTCCTGAACTTCCTGACGGGCCGCCCCCATGTGGTAAGAGAATGTAACAACACATCTGTCACACTGATCCTCAACACAGGGGCCCCTCCGGGGTTTGTGCTCAGTCCCCTCCTGTACTCCCTGTTCACGCATGGCCAGGCACGGCTCCAACACCATCATTAAGTTTGCCGATGACACAACAGTGGAAGGCCTGATCACAGACAACGACGAGACAGCCTATAGGGAGGAGGTCAGAAACCTGGCCGTTTGGTGCCAGGACAACAATCTCTCCCTCAATGTGATCAAGACAAAGGAGATGATTGTGGACTACAGGAAAAGGAGGACTGAGCACACCCTCATTCTCATTGATGGGGCTGTAGTGGAGCAGGTTGAAAGCTTCAAGTTCCTTGGTGTCCACATCACCAACAAACAAACATGGTCCAAGCACACCACGGTACCAGAGAGCCTAACATTGTCCAAGCACACCCAGGTACCAGAGTGCCAAGTCGAGATCCAATAGGCTTCTTAACAGCTTCTACCCCCAAACCATAAGACTCCTGAACAGCTAATCAAAGGGCTACCAAGACCCCTCTTTTACGCTGCTGCTATTCTCTGTTTATAATCTATGCATAGTCACTTTAACTCTACCTACATGTACATATTACCTAAATTACCTCAACTAACCGGTGCCCCCGCACATTGACTATGTACCGGTACCCCTCTATATAGCCTCTCTTGTGATTTTACTGCTGCTGTTTAATTACTTCTTACTTTAATTTTACATGTTTAACTTATCTATTGTTTACTTAACACTTATTTTTTTCCTTATCTTCTTAAAGCATTGTTGGTTAAGGGCTTGTAAGCAAGCATTTCACTGTAAGGTCTACCTGTTGTAGACCTGTCTACCTGCTGTATTCTTGCGCATGTGACAAATAAAATTGTATTTTATTTTATTCATCTTTACAAGAGGCTGTTCACCTACTAATCTCACTGCAACCCCCCTCCAGGTCTCTACTTTGTTTCCTTTTCTGTCTCCCTTTCCTCCAATCCTAGCCACCCAGCCCCTAACTAGATGGTCATGCACCGTTGCAATGTTCTCTCACTCTATCCCACTACTCTCTTCTCTTCTATCATATCATCTCTCCATTCTGCTATATCCTTCTCCCTCCTGATTCTGCCTCTTCGACCCTACTCTCCTCCCTTTCCGCATCCTATGACTCGCACTGTCCCCTTTCCTCCCGGCCGGCTCGGCCCTCCCCTCCTGCTCCATGGCTGAGTGACTAATTGCGAGCTTACAGAACAGAGCTGCAAGCAGCTGATAAAAAACAACTTCTGGAGGTCCTATCATCCCTTCACTCCCTCCTCTCTACCTTCTCTTCCTCTGTATTCACATCTAAAACCACTTTATTTTACTCTAAATTTCAAACTTCTGCCTCTAACACTAGGCAACCACCTCCTCCCTCCTTAATTCTCCATCCCTCCCTCTCCCTCCCTCCCTCCCTCCCCCTCTCTGTGGACGACTTTGTCAACCACTTTGAAACAAATATTGACGACATCCACATCTCATTCACTCAGCCTATTGAGTCCACTGGTTCCACTCACACAGAAATACCCTATGCCTTGACCTCTTTCTCCCCTCTCTCTCTCTCCAGATGAAATCCTGTGACTAGTGAGGTTCGGCCACCTGCTTGCTCAACCCCATCCCCTCCTCTCTTCTTCAGACTACCTCTGGAGATGTGGTAAAATGGCAAAGGAAGAAATGGCAGTGGTTTTAGGGGTGCCCAACCAATTTGTGCTACTTTGTGGGGGGGTTTTCACATTATTTGTAACTTATTTTAAACATAATGTTTCTGCAATCTAGCACTCACTGAGCGCAAACATGCAACATCACATAGACAACAACCCCCCCCCCCAACCACAATACAAAACAGGCTACCTAAATATGGTTCCCAATCAGAGACAACGACAAACACCTGCCACTGATTGAGAACCATATCAAGCCAAAACACATAGAAACAGACTAACTAGACATGCAACATAGAATGCCCACTCATATCACACCCTGACCAAACAAAACATAGAAACAAACAACTCAAATAATGGTCAGAGTGTGACAGTCCTAACCGAGTTGCGAAAACTGTAGTTTGTTAAATTAACAAGAAATTTGTGGAGTGGTTGAAAAACGAGTTTTAATGACTGCAACCTAAGTGTATGTAAACTTCCGACTTCAACTGTATGTATACTGTAGCTAAAAAAGCAATACTAAGCGTTAGTAGCCCATATCCCTCACCCTAAAAATGTAGTCTATTTTCACCAACGCAGTATTGTAAACCCATCTTTCGTGGCGGGTGTGTGCTTGTTTGCCAACATTTTTTGTACAGCTTTGACAGTGTTACTGATAATTATGGTGGCGCTTGGCTTGCATCTGCAAATTCAGCACACATAACATTCTATAATAGAATTGTGTTATTTAACATGTCAAATTGTGTTATATGACATGTATGTTTTTTGACACGCAAAGACACACATTTTTTATTTATTTATCTAGGCAAGTCAGTTAAGAACATATTCTTATTTACAATGATGGCCTACACCAGCCATCATCATGGATTTGAACCAGGGTGTCTATAGTGATGCCTCTGGCACTGAGATGCAGTGCCTTAGACCGCTGCGCCACTCGGGAGCCCAAATGGTGTTCAATGTGCCTCACCCTAATAATTTGGTATATTTTCACCTCTTAACCTCTTTACTTCCAGCAGCATACCATCCTGCATACCACTGGTGGCTTGCTTCTGAAGCTAAGCAGGGTTGGTCCTGGTCAGTCTTTCGGATGGGACGTTAAATGCGTGTCCTGACTCTCTGAGGTCATTAAAGATCCCATGGCACTTATTGTAAGAGTAGGGGTGTTAACCCTGGTGTCCTGGCTAAATTCCCAATCTGGCTCTCAAACCATCATGGTCACCTAATAATCCCCAGTTTACAATTGGCTCATTCATCCCCCTCATTTCCCCTGTAACTATTCCCCAGGTTGTTGCTGTAAATGAGAATGTGTTCTCAGTCAACTTACATGGATAAATTCAAAATTCAAAAAATTTCTAACATGGTGGTGTATTCTAACATGGTGGTGCACATGAAGCCTATAACCTGTTTTAGAAAAATGTAATCATCGAATAAATCATTAAATCATTTAATTGTCTGTTTATATGCCCCCTTTATTTATCCTACGGTTCTGACATGTTGTACAGGGAGTACACTGTAAGAACGGCTTATGTTCTGAATTCAGTCGCTGCACATTTCAAAAAGGCTGAACAAATATTTATATTGACTACGTCTGTCGTCGCTTGCTCATTAATGTCTTAATCGAAATTACGGATTGCCTCTTATCCGCTTGTCCTAACCTTATGCTATAGTTTGTACATCTCAATTGTCAGTAGAAATCACATTTGTTTAAGCAAATCAGCCATATCAGCTATGTTTTTTTTAAAGGCAGTAAATGAGTCTGAATTAACTGTTTCGCTGCCAGACAAGGCTGCGCTGAAAGCCAGGTGTAGCAGTGCTAAGGTGTCGGGACTGCTGTTGGGACAGCTGTATGTAGGTTCTAACAGTTTGTGGGCACTGTTTGTCACCGCTATAGTGCAATTGATGTATTGTTTAGTGTTGAGTTGTGTAGTGGCTTTGCTGGCATGCATCTCCCATAAAATGTGTTTGCCCCATCAAGATTTACATGCTAAAATCGCCACTGAAATAGAGGTGAATTACTTTTGTACTATTACGTGGTTACTTTTACTTTGAAATTTCCCGAAACAGTGACCCGGAAATACTTTTCTAGTGTTGCTGACGAGACACTAATTTCTTTCTGAATGTACGGTTGTTGTTTCCATTTCCACATTTATTTTATTGCATGTTGATATACAGTTGTATGCTGTTAATTATCCATACATACTTTTGATAACAACTTTTCCATCATGGACAAACGAGTCAAAGCGACTGCCAGTACGGGTAGGGGTTGTTTCTAAAAGTAACGTTACAGTCTATGCTATTAACCCTGGCTAACGTAAGCTAGAGTAGCTCAAATTCAACATACAGGCAGCCCCAAGTGAACTGTAAAGTAACTTACTAATATAGCTAACTACATTCATTTCATGTTAATATCATGTTGGCTTTCTTTCTAAATGTTGCTGCTAAATATAGTAAAACCAAAGATTCTAACTCTCATCTGTGGTTTTGTCTTATCATAATATTTTGTCTAGCCTTGATGTTGTAGACGAATATGTTTTTTTTTGTTATGCAACAACCAGTACAGCCTAAATATTTATTGGTTCCGTCTTCTTTCCATAGGCCCCCCTCTTCCTCTCTACTCTTTACGACTCATGGTTTCTCCCCTGCGGCTGATGTATTCCTTTGTATGGCATGTGGTGAATCAAAGAAATGTGATGCACTATGGGAAGGTCGAGGAATTTGTAACTGTGGTGACTGAAGCTGTTCCAAAGTTGCTGAGTTACAAACAGAGGGCTCAACTCATCCTGGGCCTGAGAGCAAGGGTGAGTGACATGTTGTGTGGTCATGGGAGGAGTAGTTGATTATACTTTGATTGACACATGTATATCAATGCCAGTAGAAACTATATGTGTGTAAGGAGGGCAGGGATGTTGCAAGTTTACTCAATATCTCCATGATTCCCATTATTTAGATGATCTTGGAGATGTTCCGCAAGGATTGTCCACCTAACCCTCAGGCCATCCAATGTCTCCTGGGAAAGATGAACATCAGTGCATCCGCAGGGGTAAGAATATTTTTCTCTCTCCTGCATACATTCAAAGGTTGTAACAGCTACTCATTTTAATAGCTAAATTCAGATAACCAGATAAGTTATACTTGTATCAAATTATTCACATTCTGTGTTACAGCAGCAAGATATGGAAGTGGAGGAGTCGCAGGCTAACTTTGTGGCGTTGGTCCAAACCCTTCTGACAAACCCTTATGAGAGGAAGCACTTCTTCCAGGTTCGACATACTTTCTCTCTGTCCCTTTCGTTTGACTTGCTTTCAGCGGCTCGTCATTCAGGTAGGTTATCTCAGATACTGTCACTCTTTCCTTCCCTGTAGGAGGAGTTCCATACACAGTATGGCTCCAAGTACGACACAGCACTGCAGGCCCTTGTGGGAGGATTGGTCTTCAGACTGGAACAACTGCTATCTGTGCCAGATCTCTCCCAGGTAATGAACTGGTGCATGACAAGTCTATAACTAACAGTTCACTGATCATACCTAATTTTGTCATTATTAGATAACAGTTTATGTCAACACATGCCATATTATTGTCTTGACCTCACATGCTAAGCCACCCCCCTGGTTGCTGGTCTTAGCTTCTACCTCTCCTTCTCAGATAGCGTCCATTATCAGTGCTGACCCCTCTGACCTGGAGGAGTGTGGACAGTCTGTGTCTGACCCTGAGCACCTGAAGATCCTCCTCCAGCACCAGAACCTGCTAAATAAAACCCAGTTAAACAGAAATGGTAGGCTTGAAAACAGTCCATAGAAAGCTTTGTCTCTACTTCAATCATTATCTGTTATCCTCTCTGTGTATGTACAGTAGATTTAAAAACAGATAAACAAAGAACATTACAAATGTTATTTTTGACGTCTATAATTAAAAGTACAATGTGGAGAAATTGCTCAGCCATTACCTGGTTGGTAAAATTCTGTAGTGTTCTTCTACTTTCAGTTAGTGACAAAACAAGCAATTTAAATAATGGCTGTACAATATAAACCACTGTGAAATATATTTTCAATGATCATGAATATAATATTTTTAGCTGTATGAATTTAGTTTACAAAACCTTAAATAAAAATATTAAAAAACTAAACTTAAGGATGGAAGGCATAGCACTTGTCAGACTTGCTTACAATGAGAAAGACAGATCTATAACTCATATTTCTATGTACATTTGGTTGGGTCACACACAAAATTACATACGGGACCTTTCAGTTCATTACGAACCATTTTATGATTTTTTTTTTAAACAGGAATTGAGATAAAAAGCATAGTATTTTTTTAATTCGCAGAATATCCTTAACTGTGATGTACTTAAATATTTTTTATATCTTTTATTTTTTCTCAGTACCTCTCACTTCCTCTGTGGGTGACTGTGTGCTGTCTTCGCTGTCCTTCCGCCTCGCCTGTGGAATGCCATCAATGGAGCCAGATTTTGATGAGCCATCAGAATCATTAGAAGCCGCTTTAAGCGTCATGAACCCTGCCTCCTTCAATGACTTGGAGGATCTGGGAATGATGTCAGATGATTCGCCACATGCTGGAGAAGATAGTACTGTAGAGAGAGAAGAGGATGCCAGGGATAGTGGAAGTGGGGTGAAAAATGCAGTGCGTGACAATGCACTGCCAGAGAGCGTGTCTAGTCCTCAAGGTGTTAGCGGACCAGTAGGAGGGGCACCATCAAAAGGGGCACCAACAGTAAGGAGTATGTTGCCAACACAGAGACACCAACAGCTTGTATCACTGATGAGTAGTTCCTTCACCAAATCCTCTCCTTTACAGATAGTCAAATTAGTCATCCCTGCCACGGTCACCAATGGGAACCAACCATGTAACCCACCGGTCAAAGTAGCGAGTGTCCACCAGTGGGTCTCCCACATTGCAAGTAACTCGATCTCGCTCCCTTCCTTGCCACCAATTCCACAAAACAATGATGTAGACAGGGGGATCTGGTCAGGTGACACATGTCTTGGAAGCAGTGTGGTAATTGGGGGTCAGGAAATAGAAGCCAATCTCTTTGAGAAGGCTGTTATCCGAAGGAGATGGGCGCCCAAGCCACAAAGAATAACGGTACCCTCGAAGAGGAAAATCCCTGAGGCAACCATCATTTGCCAGGAGTGTGGGAAGAGTTTTGTCTATCCGTCTCAGCTGGAAAATCACCTCCGCATTCACACAGGAGAGAAACCTTTCAAGTGCACTGAGTGTGGCAGGGCCTTCAGGTCCTTAGGAGGCATGACCACTCATATGAAAAATCACTCTGAAGCGCGGCCATTTAAGTGTGATGAGTGTGACAAGGGCTTTCGGAAAAAGGCTGACCTGAAGAAGCATCAGCTCATCCACACGGGTGCGAAACCACATAAATGCACCATCTGCGGAAAGGGCTTCAGCCAAGCATTCTATTGCAGAATACACATCCAGTCTCATGCAAGTGAAAATAACTTTCCCTGCACTCATTGTCCGAAGAGATTCCCAACCCAATACAAGCTGTCTGTCCACGAGCGCTGGCACACCATGGAGCGCCCGTTCATCTGTGAGCAGTGTGGGATGCGCTTCTTTCATCCCAGTGGGCTGAAGAGGCACATGGGCTATCACATTGGGAACCGCCCATTCCTGTGTGCCCAGTGTGGAAAGACTTTTGTTTATGAGTTTGACCTGAAGAAACACCAAAGGGACCATGGCCCCAAGCCCAAGATCCCATGCCCTGTCTGCCAGAAGGTGTTTGGCAGCAACGGACTCATCAAGGCCCACATGTTTACGCACACCTCTGTAAAACCTTACAGATGTGACATATGTGACAAGACCTTTAAACAGAGCAGCAGCTTGAGCAGTCACAAACGTCTGCACACAGGCGAACGCCCTTACCACTGTGACATGTGTGGGAAGACATACAAGCTAAATCAGCACCTGAAGGAGCACATAATTGTCCACCACACGGCGGAGGGGCACCCCTGTGACCAGTGTGGAAAGGTCTTCAAGTTACCACGTCTTCTGAAGGCGCATGAGCGGTTGCACTCAGGAGAGCGATCTGAACAGACAAGGAAATACAGTCACACCAGCCGTCGCAGGAGAAATTCCTCCAAAATGAGTTGATTTACTGCACAGTGGCTGCCTTCCATAGACACCGACTGGAATTCTAGTTTTATTGTTCTGACACAAGTTTAACTTTGTCACAATGCCATGCCATTGGCTGTAATCATGTCCTTGTTTTTTTTTTTTTGTAAACTTGACAATTTTGTCCCATAATCCAGGATTTCCTAGACTGAACATTGACAAATGGTAGAATGCCTGGCTTAATTTATGCAGAAACAAACCAATGTCCTGTTAGATACCAACAATGAATGATTGTGTCATTAAAACATATTTGTTTGTGATGCTTTTTTTGGATAGTTTGAAATTCCAATGACATAAGATGTAAATTGACAGCTACTCACTTATTTCTCTTTTTGAGAGTAGTCAATGATTGCCGGAAGCCTTTACAAAAAATATGCACAACATTTGGTGTTGGATAAAGGCAAATAAAGTCAAAATTGTGTAACACAACTTTCTTGTTTTGCTATTTTATTCACAGCAAGGGAAACTAAATGTTTGCTAGAATGGTCCTGTGCGATTACTTTTTATAATACATTTAAAGATTGTAAGTTCATTAATAAAGATTAATACTCATCCAGATATATAACGTTATACAGGAAAAATTATGAAATTCATGTTTTTCAAGAAAAGAGCAGAAGGATTCACTTGCGGCTCTTATTCCAGCACGATAGGTGGCGGTAATGTTGTTATGCTGTCAATCTTATTGTAAAATCAGTCCAGTCAAAACTCTGTTCTGGGTTTGGTTCCGTTGTCACCATTTTCACACACAAAAAAATCGTCAGTGAGTTGATGATAGCTATCTACCATGCTAGTTACCTTTACTGTTAGATTTCTGCTTATCGAACATATTTGGTAACATTCCGGCATGGACAAACGAGTCAAGAAGAGTACAGCCAGTACTGGTAGGTTACATTATATGAAACTTACTAGCCATGTATTAGCAATCTAACCAATTTTACAAATGTGAACCTGGCTGGACCCAAGTCACTGCAGTGGGCTAGCGTATAAAGCTAATGTCCGTTTCGGCTTGCCTTCTAAATTAAGTTTGCTAGCTAGTTAGCCATGTTGCTGGAGGTATTTGTTGCTAAAGAAAGAGGATGAAGCCACACAAGCTAACAGTTTGTCCTATCGTCTTGCTATAGGTCCCCCACTTCCTCTCTCCTCTTTGCGATTATTGGTTTCTCCTCTGCGGCTGATGTATTCATTTGTATGGCATGTGGTGAATCAACGAAATGTGATGCACTATGGGAAGGTCGAGGAATTTGTAACTGTGGTGACTGAAGCTGTTCCGAAGTTGCTGAGTTACAAACAGAGGGCTCAACTCATCCTGGGCCTGAGAGCAAGGGTGAGTGACATGTTGTGTGGTCATGGGAGGGGTGGTTTTGAAACTGTGTATTAGAAAAATCATATACAATTTTGTCCCATTATTTTTAGATGATCTTGGAGTTGTTCCGCAAGGACCCACCCAACCTTCAGGACATCCAACGTCTCCTGGAAAATATTAACATTTTGGGGGTACGAATATTTCTCCTGTGTGAAAATGTGGAAATTCCGCCCCATACCAGTGAACAACTCACATGTAACACAACATATTCAAGAATGACTCGATACCATTAAACCAGAAAAACCAAGGCTGGAGCGACATCACTTAAGAGAGGGTCAAATATGCGCTGTAATCTGATTTGAAAATAGCCTTTAGCTCTGTAGTGTACAGATCTGAGGGGACTGCATAAGTTGAAATGTCATACAAGTGTTAACACCTTCTAGTGGGGTTGCGGGAGCTTTCTGCCATTTGTCTTGCTTTGCTGTCACTCATTTGATTCTGAGATCTGCAAAGTGCAAACATGGATAGGGTAAGAGATTTTTTTTAAATTCAGGCTAGACTTGTGACTTTTACAAACCCAGTCACCCATGCACTCAATACCCCTCTTTTTAGTAACATCATTCTGATGGCTGAAGTGGCTGTACTTTGTATCAAATTATACCTAATCTGTGTTACAGCAGCAAGATGCAGAAGTGGAGGAGTCGCAGGCTAACTTTGTGGCGCTGGTCCAAACCCTGCTGAAAAATCCTTATGAGAGGAAGCACTTCTTCCAGGTTCGGCAGGCTTTCTCCCTTTCCTCTCTCACTGTCCACTTTGTCTTGTCATAGACACTGACTTTAACTTTTTCTTTCCTTCTGTGTAGGAGGAGTTCCATACACAGTATGGCTCCAAGTATGACACAGCACTGCAGGCCCTTGTGGGAGGCTTGGTCCTCAGACTGGAACGGCTGCTATCTGTGCCAGATCTCTCCCAGGTAATGAACTGTTACACAACAAGTCTATAACTAACAATTTACCAGTCATATCTAATGTTGACATTGTTAGACAACTATATACACTACCGGTCAAAAATTTGGGGTCACTTAGTAATGTCCTTGTTTTCCATGAAAACATACATGAAATTAGTTGCAAAATGAATAGGAAATATAGTGAAGACGTTTACAAGGTTATAAATAATGATTTTTAATTGAAATAATAATTGTGTCCTTTTAAACTTTGCTTTCGTCAAAGAATCCTCCATTTGCAGCAATTACAGCCTTGCAGACCTTTGGCATTCTAGTTGTCAATTTGTTGAGGTAATCTGAATAGATTTCACCCCATGCTTCCTGTAGCACCTCCCAAAAGTTGGATTGGCTTGATGGGCACTTCTTACGTACCATACGGTCAAGATGCTCCCAAAATAGCTCAATAGGGTTGAGATGTGTAACCTTTATTTTACTAGGCAAGAGATCCAGTGACTGTGATGGCCACTCCATTATAGACAGAATACCAGCTGACTGCTTCTTCCCTAAATAGTTTTTGCATAGTTTGGAGCTGTGCTTTTGGTCATTGTCCTGGTGTAGGAGGAAATTGGCTCCAATTAAGCGGCGGTCACAGGGTATGGCATGGCGTTGCAAAATGGAGGGATAGCCTTCCCTTTTACCCTGTACATATCTCCCACTTTACCACCACCAAAGCAGCCCCAGACCATCACATTGCCTCCTCCATGCTTGACAGATGGTGTCAAGCACTCTTCCAGCATCTTTTCATTTTTTTCTGCGTCTCACGAATGTTCTTCTTTGTGATGCAAACACCTCAAATGTAGATTTGTCTGTCCATAACACCTTTTTTCCAATCTTCCAGTGTCTGTTCTTTTGCCCATCTTAATCTTTTACTTTTATTGGCCAGTCTGAGATATGGCTTTTTCTTTGAACTCTGCCTAGAAGGCCAGCATCCTGGAGTCACCTCTTCACTGTTGAAGTTGAGACTGGTGTTATTTAATGAAGCTGCCATTTGAGGACTTGTGAGGCGTCTGGTTCTCAAACTAGACACTAATGTACTTGTCCTCTTGCTCAGTTGTGCACCGGGGCCTCCCACTCCTCTTTCTATTCTGGTTAGAAACAGTTTGTTCTGTTCTGTGAAGGGAGTAGTACACAGCGTTGTACGAGATCTTCAGTTTCTTGGCAATTTTTCACATGGAATAGCCTTCATTTCTCAGAACAGGAATAGACTGAAGAGTTTCAGAAGACAATTATTTGTTTATTGCCATTTTGAGCCTGTAATCGAACCCACAAATGCTGATGCTCCAGATACTCAACTAGTCTAAAGAAGGCCAGTTTTATTGCTTCTTTAATCAGAGCAACAGTTTTCAGCTGTGCTAACATAATTGCAAAAGGGTTTTCTAATGATCAATTTGCCTTTTAAAATGATAAACTTGGATTAGCTAACACAATGTGCCATTGGAACACAGGAGTGATGGTTGCTGTTAATGTACCTCTGTACGCCTATGTAGATATTCCTTAAAAAATCATCAGTTTCCAGCTACAATAGTCATTTACAACATTAACCATGTCTACACTGTATTTCGGATCAGTTTGGTGTTATTTGAAAGGACAAAAAAAATCTGCTTTTCTTTCAAAAACAAGTACATTTCTAAGTGACCCTAAACCTTTGAACGTTAGTATACATGCCGTAGTATTTTTCATCCTGCACACTCTAAGAAACCCCCTGGTTGCTGATCTTAGCTTCTACCTCTCCTTCTCAGATAGCGTCCATTATCAGTGCTGACCCCTCTGACCTGGAGGAGTGTGGACAGTCTGTGTCTGACCCTGAGCACCTGAAGATCCTCCTCCAGCACCAGAACCTGCTAAATAAGATTCAGTTGGGTAGGGTTACTTTAATTAGTATATCTTCTCCGTGTTAATGTTCAGTGGAATTATCAACAGCTCAACAAAGAACAATGTAGTTAACCCTTTTTGTCAAACTGCCATGGTTCAATCTATTGATAACTTTGAACCTGCTGTATTTACAGGAATTTTAATTATTTTGAAATGGTATTAATCTAAACATGCCCAATACTTTCAAATTCAAACAATCAGAGTGTGGTGTAATATAAAATATTAATAGATTTTTCTGTATTTGTCCCTTTTTCTCAGTACCTGTCACGTCCTCTGTAGGGGACTGTGTGCTGTCCTCACTGTCTTTCCGCTTAACCTGTGGAATGCAGTCCATGCAGACAGATTTTTACGAACCAGCGGAATCATTAGAAGCCGCTCTAAGCATCATGAGCCCTGCCTCCTTCAGTGACTTGGAGGATCTGGGAATGATGCCAGTTGAATCGGACCACGCTGGAGCAGTAACTACTGTGGAGAGAGAAGAGCAGAATGCCAGGGATAACGGAGGTCGGGTGAAAAATTCAGTAGTCGACAGTGAAGAAGACAATGCACTGTCAAAGAACAACATAGTCTCACCTACTCCTCAAAGTGTAAGCAGGGCAGTGGGAGGGGCACCAACAGTAGAGAGCATGCTGCCAACAGAGAGACACAAGGAGCTTGCAACACTGATGAATACTTTCATCACCGAAGCCTCTCCTTCACATATTGTCACCCCTGCCACAGTCACCAATGGGAACCAGCCAGATAACCAGCCGGTTGAGCTAGCGAGTGTCCACCAGTGGGTCTCCCACATTGCAAGTAACTCGATTTCGCTCCCTTCCTTGCCACCCCTTCCACAAAACAATGATGTAGACCAGGAGATCCGGTCAGGTGACACGTGTCTTGGAAGCAGTGTGGAAATTGGGGGTCAGGAAGCAGAAGCCAATCTCTTTGAGAAGGCTGTTATCCGAAGGAGATGGGCGCCCAAGCCACAAAGAATAACGGTACCCTCGAAGAGGAAAATCCCTGAGGCAACCATCATTTGCCAGGAGTGTGGGAAGAGTTTTGTCTATCCGTCTCAGCTGGAAAATCACCTCCGCATTCACACAGGAGAGAAACCTTTCAAGTGCACTGAGTGTGGCAGGGCCTTCAGGTCCTTAGGAGGCATGACCACTCATATGAAAAATCACTCTGAAGCGCGGCCATTTAAGTGTGAAAAGTGTGACAAGGGCTTTCGGAAAAAGGCTGACTTGAAGAATCATCAGCCCATCCACACGGGTGCGAAACCACATAAATGCACCATCTGCGGAAAGGGCTTCAGCCAAGCATTCTATTGCAGAATACACATCCAGTCTCATGCAAGTGAAAATAACTTTCCCTGCACTCATTGTCCGAAGAGATTCCCAACCCAATACAAGCTGTCTGTCCACGAGCGCTGGCACACCATGGAGCGCCCGTTCATCTGTGAGCAGTGTGGGATGCGCTTCTTTCATCCCAGTGGGCTGAAGAGGCACATGGGCTATCACATTGGGAACCGCCCGTTCCTGTGTGCCCAGTGTGGAAAGACTTTTGTTTATGAGTTTGACCTGAAGAAACACCAAAGGGACCATGGCCCCAAGCCCAAGATCCCATGCCCTGTCTGCCAGAAGGTGTTTGGCAGCAACGGACTCATCAAGGCCCACATGTTTACGCACACCTCTGTAAAACCTTACAGATGTGACATATGTGACAAGACCTTTAAACAGAGCAGCAGCTTGAGCAGTCACAAACGTCTGCACACGGGCGAACGCCCTTACCACTGCGACATGTGTGGGAAGACATACAAGCTGAATCAGCACCTGAAGGAGCACATAATTGTCCACCACACGGCGGAGGGGCACCCCTGTGACCAGTGTGGAAAGGTCTTCAAGTTACCACGTCTTCTGAAGGCGCATGAGCGGTTGCACTCAGGAGAGCGATCTGAACAGACAAGGAAATACAGTCACACCAGCCGTCGCAGGAGAAATTCCTCCAAAATGAGTTGATTTACTGCACAGTGGCTGCCTTCCATAGACACCGACTGGAATGCTAGTTTTATTATCCTGACAAATTGCCATTAGCTGAAATAATATTTCAATTTTTTTGTGGTAGACTTTAGATTTTGGACCAGAATTCAGGATTCCCTTAATAGACAAAACATTGAAAAATAGTATAATGTCTGGCTTAGTTAATGCAGCAACAAACATATCTCCTGTTAGATAACAATTAATGATTGTGTCATTAAAACATATTTGTTTGTGATGCTTTTTGGATAGGTTATTGAAATTCCAATGACATAAGATGTACATTGACAGCTACTCACATATCTCTTTTTGAAAGTAGTCAATGATTGCAGGGAGCCTTTACAAAAAATATGCACAACATTTGGTGTTGGATAAAGGCAAATAAAGTCAACATTGTGTGCCACAACTTTCTTGTTTTGCTATTTTATTCACAGCAAGGGAAACTAAATGTATGCTAGAATGGTACTGTGTGATGACTTTTTATAATACATTTTAAAGTGTTCATTAAACCACAAAAGTTAATTAAGCCACAAAAAAATATCATACTCTTCCAAATATATATATACAGAAAAATGACGAAATTCGTAATTTTTCCTAAAATGTAATTTCAAGAAAAGAGCAGAAGGATTCACTTGCGGCTCTTATTCCAGCACGATAGGTGGCGGTAATGTTGTTATGCTGTCAATCTTATTGTAAAATCAGTCCAGTCAAAACTCTGTTCTGAGTTTGGTTCCGTTTCCCTCTGTTCCGTTGTCACCATTTTCACAAAAAAAAATCGTCAGTGAGTTGATGATAGCTATCTACCGTGCTAGTTACCTTTACTGTTAGATTTCTGCTTATCGAACATATTTGGTAACATTCCGGCATGGACAAACGAGTCAAGAAGAGTACAGCCAGTACTGGTAGGTTACATTATATGAAACTTACTAGCCATGTATTAGCAATCTAATCAATTTTACAAATGTGAACCTGGCTGGACCCAAGTCACTGCAGTGCAGAGCGCTAGCGACTATCTTCAATGGGTAGCTAAGTATAAAGCTAATGTCCGTTTCGGCTTGCCTTCTAAATTAAGTTTGCTAGCTAGTTAGCCATGTTGTTGGAGGTATTTTTTGCTAAAGAAAGGATGAAGCCACACAAGCTAACATTTTGTCCTATCGTCTTGCTATAGGTCCCCCACTTCCTCTCTCCTCTTTGCGATTATTGGTTTCTCCTCTGCGGCTGATGTATTCATTTGTATGGCATGTGGTGAATCAACGAAATGTGATGCACTATGGGAAGGTCGAGGAATTTGTAACTGTGGTGACTGAAGCTGTTCCGAAGTTGCTGAGTTACAAACAGAGGGCTCAACTCATCCTGGGCCTGAGAGCAAGGGTGAGTGACATGTTGTGTGGTCATGGGAGGGGTGGTTTTGACACATTGTGTATTAGAAAAATCATATACAATTTTGTCCCATTATTTTAGATGATCTTGGAGTTGTTCCGCAAGGACCCACCCAACCTTCAGGACATCCAACGTCTCCTGGAAAAGATGAACATCTTGGGGGTAAGAATATTTCTCCTGTGTGGCAGTGTGGAAATTCCGGCGCACAAACTTGCAACACACCTGTAACACAGCATACCTAAATATTGCTCTCAATACCATTCTCGGACGACTACTTAAAAGAAGTTAGATTTGCATGTTGGTCTGGTTTGAAAATAGCTCTGTAGTGTACAGTAGTGTACAGATCTGAGGGGACTGGATAAGTGTAAACGACATACAAGTGTTAAACCTTCCAGTGAGGTTGTGGGAGCTTTCTGCCATCTGTCTTGCTTTGCTGTCACCATCTGATTCCATAGATCTGCAAAGTGCAAACATGGATAGGGTAAGAGATAAAAGTTGTTTTCAGGCTAGACTTGTGACTTTTACAAACCCAGTCACCCATACACTCAATACCCCTCTTTTTAGTAACATCATTCTGATGGCTGAAGTGGCTGTACTTTGTATCAAATTATACCTAATCTGTGTTACAGCAGCAAGATGCAGAAGTGGAGGAGTCGCAGGCTAACTTTGTGGCGCTGGTCCAAACCCTGCTGAAAAATCCTTATGAGAGGAAGCACTTCTTCCAGGTTCGGCAGGCTTTCTCCCTTTCCTCTCTCACTGTCCACTTTGTCTTGTCATAGACACTGACTTTAACTTTTTCTTTCCTACCGTGTAGGAGGAGTTCCATACACAGTATGGCTCCAAGTATGACACAGCACTGCAGGCCCTTGTGGGAGGCTTGGTCCTCAGACTGGAACGGCTGCTATCTGTGCCAGATCTCTCCCAGGTAATGAACTGTTACACAACAAGTCTATAACTATCAATTCACCAATTATATCTAATGTTGACATTGTTAGACAGCTGTATATGTGCCAACACATGCCATAATATTTTTCATCCTGCACACTCTAAGAAACCCCCTGTTTGCTGATCTTAGCTTCTACCTCTCCTTCTCAGATAGCGTCCATTATCAGTGCTGCCCCCTCTGACCTGGAGGAGTGTGGACAGTCTGTGTCTGACCCTGAGCACCTGAAGATCCTCCTCCAGCACCAGAACCTGCTAAATAAGATTCAGTTTGGTAGGCTTACTTTAATTATATATTCTCCTTCTTGTTAATGTTAAGTAGAACTATCAACAGATAAACAAAGAATAATGTAGTTTTCCCCAAACTGTCATGGATCACTTTGAACTAACTGTATTTACAGGATTGTGAAATAGTTTTTCAATGGTATTAATGTAAACATGCTCATTCCTAGCCTTTCAAATTTAACCAATCAGAATGTCATTTTTCTACATTTGTCCCTTTTCCTCAGTACCGGTCACGTCTTCTGTGGGTGACTGTGTGCTGTCCTCGCTGTCCTTCCGCCTCGCTTGTGGAAGGCCATCAATGGAGCCAGATCTTGACAAGCCATCAGAATCATTAGAAGCCGCTCTAAGCCTCATGAACCCTGCCTCCTTCAGTGACTTGGAGGATCTGGGAATGATGTCAGATGACTCTGACCATGCTGGAGAAGATAGTACTGTGGAGAGAGAAGAGGATGCAGTGCGTGCCGGTGAAGAAGAGAATGCACTTCCAGAGAGCGCCGTGGTCTGCTCTTGTCCTCAAGGTGTTAGCGGACTGGTGGGAGGGGCACCATCAAAAGGGGCACCAACAGTAAGGAGTATGCTGCAAACGATGAGACAGCAACAGCTTGTATCACTGATGAATACTTCCATCACTGAAGCCTCTCATTCACAGATAGTCATCCCTGCCACGGATAACCAGCCGGTCGAGCTGACGAGTGTCGACCAGTGGGTCCCCCATATTGCCAGTTACACTTTATCGCTCCAGTCCTTGCCACCCCTTCCACAAAACGATCATTTGGACAAGGAGATGGAGTCGGCCGACACAGGTCTCGGGAGCAGTGTGGTGATCGGGGGTCAGGAAACAGAGGTTGATCTCTTTGAGAGTTCCATTATCCAAAGCAAGAGGGTGCAAAAGCCACTACGAGTAGCGTGCTCTAGAAAGAGAAACCCTGCAACCAACTCCTGCCAAGAGTGTGGGAAGCGTTTTCTGTCTCGGGGACGGCTGGAGGATCACCTCCGCATACACACCGGAGAGAAACCTTTCAAATGCACCGATTGTAGCAGGTTCTTCAGGACGTTGGCACTCCTGACCAACCATATGAAAATTCACTCTGACGTGCGGCCCTTTAGCTGCGACGAGTGTGGCAAATGCTTTCGGAGAAAGGTTGGCCTTCAGAATCACCATCGTGTCCACACGGATGCGAGACCATACAAATGCACCATCTGTGGAAAGGGTTTCACCCAAGTACAGTACTGCAAAAGACACATGGATTGTCATACAAGTGAGAATACCTATTTCTGCACTCATTGTCCGAAGAGTTTTCCAACCCAATTCCAGCTGTCCGCCCACCAGCGCTGGCACACCACGGACCGCCCGTACGCCTGTGAGCAGTGTGGGTTGCGCTTCTTTATGCCAAGCTTGTTAAAGAGACACATGGGCTACCACATCGGGAACCGCCAGTTCCTGTGTGCCCAGTGCGGAAGGACCTTTGTCTATGAGTTTGACCTAAAGAGACACCAAAAAGACCATGACCCCAGTCCCAAACTCCCCTGCCCTGTCTGCCAGAAGATGTTTGGCAACAACAGCCTACTCCAGGCCCACGTACGCAGGCACTCTTCAGAGAAACCTTACAGATGTGACATATGCGACAAGACCTTTAAAGACAGCGGGGGCCTCCGCATACACAAGCGTGGGCTGCACTCGAACGAACGCCCTTACAGCTGCGACGAGTGTGGGAAGACCTACAAACTACACACGCACCTGAGGGAGCACAAGTTTAAACACACGGGGGAGGGCCACTCATGTGGCCAGTGTGGAAAAGCCTTCAGGTACCTGCGTCTCCTGAAGGTGCACGAGCGGTCGCACTCCGAGCCATCTGAGCTCACACGGCGAAACAGTCACACCAGCCGTCGCAGGAGACATTCTTCCAAAAGGAGTTGATTTTCTCACATCTGCACACCCTTTACGTAGGGCAGCCCAGGGTTCCTCTGTGTTGTCTTAGGAATGCTGCATTATCCCACCATTTCACCATTCTGTCACATCGCTGTGGTGCAGAGGTGCAACATGATGGGGGATGGTGAGATATTTGACTTGAATGGAGAAGAGGGTCTCTGCTGTTCAGGACTGCTGCTCACGGAGTTTAGCTTCCTCTGTCCCTCTGATCAGACATACTGGGACTATATATGCCCTTAGATTTCAAATCATGGAATGACATACATGGTCTATTTTGGGAGGTAGCAGCATTGCTGTCCTAACAGCCATGCATACAAAACCGGTTGTGCGTCTGAAGGCTCCCAGAAAACCTGTGGACCTGCAATTCATATTGTGAATCTGTGGAAGTGTGTTCAGTGAGGTGTGTTAGGTAAACCAGTGAAACAACCACTGTCAGGTGCAGTATGCTCTCAAGAGAACGCGGTTTTTACCTGTTAACTTGGATCAGGATTGGGGATCAATTACATTTGAATTCGGGATCTTTCTAAAATAAAATAATTTAAGTTACCACCTGAATTGACGGAATTGATATGTCATTGAATCCAACCCTGGTTTGGATACAGTCTCATGGCTTCTCTCGCAGTATAATCACCAGTGTTTGATAGTCACATGTACAGGGTTGCAGATGTAATTGCTGGGTACAGTGACAATCTTAGGGTTCGAACTCCAACAGAGTGTAGTTCTTCAATTTGTGCTTCTTGCTCTATCGCAATGTTCTTGTTTAATTCAAAAGCTTATAGGCTACATTAATTTGTGGTGTTTCTTTTGGACATGAAACCGTCAAATATGAATCATGAGATTTATCTGGTGGATGTCAGTTTGCCTCATCAGTCTTTTGACATCAACAATATTTTGTGGTAAGCAATACACTAAGTTAATATTGTTTTAATAGTTATAGCTAACAAGATTGCAACAGATGTCTGTAATTTTTCTGGGTGAAATAATGGTTCACTCCAAAATATGAACTACTGACATATCTATTTTTGAATGTATTTCACACATTTCTCTGGCAAACAATAGTCCACAAAACTACACTTGCAGTCAACAAAACTAAGAAAACCTGTGCGCACACATGCATTATTCTGGAAACTGTAAGCATCTACCCGTGAGGGAAATCTAATAGGCTAGGTCATACATTGTTTATTTGTGCATGGCGAAAAAGAGGTACGGTACCCTACTGTACTGCAATGCAGGTCCGACAGAATTCCAGCCGTCTTTGAAAATATTTTTGTTTGTTAAACAGGAATACGTTATTTTTCAGAATTGGAACAGATTACATTTTGATCTTGTTGAATGTTGTTCTCCAACTCCCAATCCCACATCTTTTTTGTTTAATCTCATGTCATTCCTCATGCCTTGTGGTCCTAAGAGGAAGAGCAGTGAGTCTGATAGTCATTTATTTTGAAAAGTGTGAATTCCTAATAAATAACACTATTATACATGACTTAAATGGTTATAACAACTATGAATGCAATCACATGCATTCCTCATACGAACAAAATGTCAGGATTCAATTAAATCAACAGTAGGCTTAAGCCTTGTTCGCCAACAAAGCACAGCCTTTCTTTGTTTTTGTTTAGGCTGTGTCAGAGGTGGAAGAGCTTACTAAATAACTGATTAGCTGCTCTTGCGGTCATTGTCACGAAACCACACCCGTGCTTATCTCACCCACGTTTACGTTCTGAACAAGAAGTGAAGGCTATATAAGAATGACACTCAAATTTATGATAGGGATTTATATCAACCTAATTGAGGTGTAGGGGCTCCCGAGTGGCGCCGCGCTCTACGGCACTGCATCTCAGTGTAGGTCTGATTTGTTATTGTTACCCATCTACCGATCATTCACCTTCTTTATGAGGCTTTCAAAAAGCTTCCAAGTCTTTGCAATTGAATTTGTGCTTGAAATGTAACGCTTGACCTAGGGACCTTACAGATATTGTATGCATGGGGGACAGAGGGAGGGTAAGTAAAAAAAAATATATATATATATATATTTTTAAGTCCATTTAAAAAAATTCCACACAGTGATTCCATGAAATGTATTTATGTGATTTGTTAAGCCAAATTTGACTCCTGAACTAATTTAGGCTTATCTGAACAAAGGGGCTTCATACTTACCGTATGCAACGAGTGTATTTTAGTTATCAAATTTGAATTGATCTTAAATTATCTAAATGTGGCATTAGAGTATTTTGAGTAAATTGTTGACAACAAATGACATATATTTTAATCCCACTTTGTAACAATAAAATGTGAAGAAATCCAAGGGGTATGAATACTTTTGCAAGGTACTGTAGATGTTTGACTGATTAAATTCTTGATTGCTGTTTCTCATGAGTAGCTCTTGTTACAGATGGCTTCAACAGTTGATGGAAAGTACATACCCTCGTCAATAAATACAAATGGCAGAACCCTTCAAAATATTCAACATTGATAATCCCCTTTGTTATTTGGGGGATTTTAGTTACATTCATTAGTCATCAAATGTTATGGTAAGAATTTAAAATAAGTTTTTAACTCAATCAATACTTCTGTAGATGTTTTTTTCTTGAGTCTATTTTGAGCAAGCATGACTTCACATTGTTTTTATGTAAATCACCAGAAGTTTGAGCTCACTCAAACAAATCAGAGCAAAGCAATCCTAGCTAAAATAAATCACAACTTAAATCAAAATGCTTTATTGTGGAGTTATGTTACCATTAAAAATAACTATACCGTACCTATCTAAAAGTGATAACCACTGACTTCCATCTGCCTTTTCATACAGACCAGAAAAAGCCCAAACCTGCAGTTGAGGATCCCAAAGTAAAAGGCTGGTTTCTTCAAGTCATTAAGGAAACAATGCACCATGTCTTGAGGATCGTTCTTGGAACCATGGCTTTTGGCACAGACTTTCCAGAGGCCTACAGAAACATCCATGAGGAGTGGGTGGAGGCGCAGACAAGGACATTGAATGATGAGTATGACATGGAGGACTATGTCCCATCTGGGAAATATGCAAAGTTACAGGTTGTAGTGTAGATAACACATAGTATTGAGCCATCGTTTTTACTAACATGGTTTAAAGGCATTATTCAAGATTTTGGCAACTAAACCCTTTTAAAAGTTGACGGTAGCATGCTACGTGCTCCTTATAGACTTGCAGTAATTGTGGTAACGCTAGTTAGCAATGGCTCCAGAAACAAATTGACCTTTAACTTCCTTCAAACTGCACACAGATGTAAGAATTGTATCCATGAGTTAATCTGACTCTGGGTAAGTAGAAAATAGGGCTTAATTGCAAAACCTCAAACGATACCCTATTAAAAGTCATGCAAGTCTTTGCGCTACAATACTGACAGGATCGGTTGCTCATGCCAGAACCAACAGGTGGACTGTCCTGATATTTGTTTTGCTTCCATGGGGTCCTTAATTCTCTGGTGTTTGTATTGAAGTATGTCACTTCCCATAAGGGAAAGGGGGATACCTAGTCAGTTGTACAACTGAATGCATTCAACTGAAATGTGTCTTCTGCATTTAACCCTCTGATTCGGAGAGGTGCGGGGGCTGCCTTAAATCAACATCCACATCTTTGGAGTCTGGGGAAAAGTTGTTTAACTGCCTTGCTCAGGGGCAGAACGACAGATTTTACCTTGTCAGCTCGGGGATTCAATCCAGCAACCTTTCAGTTACTGGCCCAATGCTCTAACCACTAGGCTACCATAAGGCATGGTAATTGAGTAAACATAGAAAACAACACTGTTGTTCAGAGAACATGTCTAAAGTTACACATGAGTGTTATATGTTGCATACACAGTCGGAAGTTTACGTACACCTTAGCCAAATACATTTAAACTAAATTTTTCACAATTCCTGACATTTAATCTTAGTAAAAATTCCCTGTCTTTGGTCAGTTAGGATCACCACTTTATTATAAGAATGTGAAATGTCAGAATAATAGAGAGAATGATTTATTTCAGCTTTTATTTATTTCACCACATTCCCAGTGGGTCAGAAGTTTACATACACTCAATTAGTATTTAGCAGCATTGCCTTTAAATAGTTTAATTTGGGTCAAACGTTTCGGGTAGCCTTCCACAACCTTCCCACAATAAATTGGGTGAATTTTGGCCCATTCCTCCTGACAGAGCTGGTGTAACTGTGGCCTCCTTGCTCGCACATGCTTTTTCAGTTCTGCCCACAAATGTTCTATAGGATTGAGGTCAGGGCTTTGTGATGGCCACTCCAATACCTCGACTTTGTTGTCCTTAAGCCATTTTGCCACAACTTTGAAGGTATGCTTGGGGTCATTGTCCATTTGGAAGGCCCCTTCGCGACAAAGCTTTAACTTCCTGACTGTCTTGAGATGTTGCTTCAATATATCACTCATCTCCAAGGTGGCATAGCAGTTCAGACGTCTTTTGTCCTTGTCGTGTCCTGTATATATATATATTTACAACTTTTTCACATACATTTTATTTTTATTTTCCATCAACTCATCTTCAAAACACTCTCCTGCAACCCGCCTCACCAATGTATATTTATAAAAAAGTATTATTTACCTCAGATCTGTAATCCTCCAAGAAACTAGCCAGAAACTCCAAGAAGCTAGCCTGAAACTAGCCAGAAGCTAATCCAGAAGCTAGTTCAGAAGCTAGTTAGCTCCTTTACTGGCAAATCGTTAATATTCAGCTAACCACGGTTTGTGGTCATCAGCTATCCTTTAGCTCGAAAATCTATCGCCAGTTCTGTACGGCGCAGCGCGGCTCGGAACGGAACATACCGGACCAATTTTTCTCTCCATGTCCCTGGATTTCGACTGCTCTCTGGACATTCATACCCGGATCTCACAGCTAGCTAGCTGCTATCCGTGTGACTATCGGCCTTCGTCGATTCCGGAGCAAACATCAATTATTCCGGAGCTAGCAAGCTCCGTCAATCACTCCTGAGTTCCATCAATCACACCTGGGCTGCAGTCACCTATCCGGACCCGTTTTACTGCCTTCGCGGAGCCCCACCGGGCCTTCACAACTGGACTGCCGACGTTATCTACCCGAAGGAGTTATTCGGCTGGCTCCTCCGTTGCGACGTTACCTGAACGCCCATCTGCGGCCTGCTAACCGTTAGCTGTCTTACCGGCTGCTATCTGAATAGACAATCGGACAATTTTTTTTTTATTTTTTTATTTTTTTATTATTATGTTTTCTTCTTGGGCCTCTATAACTATATCTATTGTTTTTATTTTTGTTGTTGTTGTGTGATTTGGATTAATCCCCTCTACCACACGGAACCCCACTAATCTACTGACGGAACACAAGAGGTGGCTAACAACAGACCTCCATCCTATGCTAGCTTGCTACCGATGCCCTGGCTAGCTGTCTAAATCACCAACCAACCTCTCCACTCACCGGACCCTTTTGATCACTCGACTAAGCATGCCTATCCTTAATGTCAATATGTCTTGTCCATTTCTGTTCTGGTTAGTGTTTATTGGCTTATTTCACTGTAGAGCCTCTAGTCCTGCTCACTATACCTTATCCAACCTATTAGTTCCACCACCCACACATGCAATGACATCTCCTGGTTTCAACGATGTTTCTAGAGACAATATCTCTCTCTTCATCACTCAATACCTAGGTTTACCTCCACTGTATTCACATCCTACCATACATTTGTCTGTACATTATACCTTGATGCTATTTTATCGCCCCCAGAAACCTCCTTTTACTCTATGTTCTAGACGACCAATTCTCATAGCTTTTAGCCGTACCCTTATTCTACTCCTCCTATGTTCCTCTGGCGATGTAGAGGTGAATCCAGGCCCTGCAGTGCCTAGCTCCACTCCTATTCCCCAGGCGCTCTCTTTTGACGACTTCTGTAACCGTAATAGCCTTGGTTTCATGCATGTTAACATTAGAAGCCTCCTCCCTAAGTTTGTTCTATTCACTGCTTTAGCACACTCTGCCAACCCGGATGTTCTAGCTGTGTCTGAATCCTGGCTTAGGAAGACCACCAAAAATTCAGACATTTTAATTCCAAACTACAACATTTTCAGACAAGATAGAACTGCCAAAGGGGGCGGTGTTGCAATCTACTGCAAAGATAGCCTGCAGAGTTCTGTCCTACTATCCAGGTCTGTACCCAAACAATTTGAACTTCTACTTTTAAAAATCCACCTCTCTAAAAACAAGTCTCTCACCGTTGCCGCCTGCTATAGACCACCCTCTGCCCCCAGCTGTGCTCTGGACACCATATGTGAACTGATTGCCCCCCATCTATCTTCAGAGTTCGTGCTGCTAGGCGACCTAAACTGGAACATGCTTAACACCCCAGCCATCCTACAATCTAAACTTGATGCCCTCAATCTCACACAAATAATCAATGAACCTACCAGGTACCTCCCCAAAACCTTAAACACGGGCACCCTCATAGATATCATCCTAACCAACTTCCCCTCTAAATACACCTCTGCTGTCTTCAACCAAGATCTCAGCGATCACTGCCTCATTGCCTGCATCCGTAATGGGTCAGCGGTCAAACGACCTCCACTCATCACTGTAAAACGCTCCCTGAAACACTTCTGCGAGCAGGCCTTTCTAATCGACCTGGCCGGGGTATCCTGGAAGGATATTGATCTCATCCCGTCAGTAGAGGATGCCTGGATATTTTTTTTAAATGCCTTCCTAACCATCTTAAATAAACATGCCCCACTCAAGAAATTTAGAACCAGGAACAGATATAGCCCTTGGTTCTCCCCAGACCTGACTGCCCTTAACCAACACAAAAACATCCTATGGCGTTCTGCATTAGCATCGAACAGCCCCCGTGATATGCAGCTGTTCAGGGAAGCTAGAAATCATTATACACAGGCAGTTAGAAAAGCTAAGGCTAGCTTTTTCAAGCAGAAATTTGCTTCCTGCAACACTAACTCAAAAAAGTTCTGGGACACTGTAAAGTCCATGGAGAATAAGAACACCTCCTCCCAGCTGCCCACTGCACTGAAGATAGGAAACACTGTCACCACTGATAAATCCACCATAATTGAGAATTTCAATAAGCATTTTTCTACGGCTGGCCATGCTTTCCACCTGGCAACTCCTACCCCGGACAACAGCACTGCACCCCCAACAGCAACTCGCCCAAGCCCATTTCTCCTTCTCCCAAATCCATTCAGCTGAAAAATCTGGACCCCTACAAATCAGCCGGGCTAGACAATCTGGACCCTTTCTTTCTAAAATTATCTGCCGAAATTGTTGCCACCCCTATTACTAGCCTGTTCAACCTCTCTTTCGTGTCGTCTGAGATTCCCAAAGATTGGAAAGCAGCTGCGGTCATCCCCCTCTTCAAAGGGGGGGACACTCTTGACCCAAACTGCTACAGACCTATATCTATCCTACCGTGCCTTTCTAAGGTCTTCGAAAGCCAAGTCAACAAACAGATTACCGACCATTTCGAATCTCACCATACCTTCTCTGCTATGCAATCTGGTTTCAGAGCTGGTCATGGGTGCACCTCAGCCACGCTCAAGGTCCTAAACGATATCTTAACCGCCATCGATAAGAAACATTACTGTGCAGCCGTATTCATTGATCTGGCCAAGGCTTTCGACTCTGTCAATCACCATATCCTCATCGGCAGACTCGACAGCCTTGGTTTCTCAAATGATTGCCTCGCCTGGTTCACCAACTACTTCTCTGATAGAGTTCAGTGTGTCAAATCGGAGGGTCTGCTGTCCGGACCTCTGGCAGTCTCTATGGGGGTGCCACAGGGTTCAATTCTTGGACCGACTCTCTTCTCTGTATACATCAATGAGGTCGCTCTTGCTGCTGGTGAGTCCCTGATCCACCTCTACGCAGACGACACCATTCTGTATACTTCCGGCCCTTCTTTGGACACTGTGTTAACAACCCTCCAGGCAAGCTTCAATGCCATACAACTCTCCTTCCGTGGCCTCCAATTGCTCTTAAATACAAGTAAAACTAAATGCATGCTCTTCAACCGATCGCTATCTGCACCTACCCGCCTGTCCAACATCACTACTCTGGACGGCTCTGACTTAGAATACGTGGACAACTACAAATACTTAGGTGTCTGGTTAGACTGTAAACTCTCCTTCCAGACCCATATCAAACATCTCCAATCCAAAGTTAAATCTAGAATTGGCTTCCTATTTCGCAACAAACCATCCTTCACTCATGCTGCCAAACATACCCTTGTAAAACTGACCATCCTACCAATCCTCGACTTTGGCGATGTCATTTACAAAATAGCCTCCAATACCCTACTCAACAAATTGGATGCAGTCTATCACAGTGCAATCCGTTTTATCACCAAAGCCCCATATACTACCCACCATTGCGACCTGTACGCTCTCGTTGGCTGGCCCTCGCTTCATACTCGTCGCCAAACCCACTGGCTCCATGTCATCTACAAGACCCTGCTAGGTAAAGTCCCCCCTTATCTCAGCTCGCTGGTCACCATAGCATCTCCCACCTGTAGCACACGCTCCAGCAGGTATATCTCTCTAGTCACCCCCAAAACCAATTCTTTCTTTGGCCGCCTCTCCTTCCAGTTCTCTGCTGCCAATGACTGGAACGAACTACAAAAATCTCTGAAACTGGAAACACTTATCTCCCTCACTAGCTTTAAGCACCAACTGTCAGAGCAGCTCACAGACTACTGCACCTGTACATAGCCCACCTATAATTTAGCCCAAACTACCTCTTTCCCAACTGTATTTAATTTTTATTTATTTATTTATTTTGCTCCTTTGCACCCCATTATTTTTTTATTTCTACTTTGCACATTCTTCCATTGCAAAACTACCATTCCAGTATTTTACTTGCTATATTGTATTTACTTTGCCATCATGGCCTTTTTTGCCTTTACCTCCCTTCTCACCTCATTTGCTCACATTGTATATAGACTTGTTTATACTGCATTATTGACTGTATGTTTGTTTTTACTCCATGTGTAACTCTGTGTCGTTTTATCTGTCGAACTGCTTTGCTTTATCTTGGCCAGGTCGCAATTGTAAATGAGAACTTGTTCTCAACTTGCCTACCTGGTTAAATAAAGGTAAAATAAATAAATAAATATCCACATAATTTTGCTACCTCATGATGCCATCTATTTTGTTAAGTGCACCAGTCCCTCCTGCTGCAAAGCACCCCCACAACATGATGCTGCCACCCCGTGCTTCACAGTTGGGATGGTGTTCTTCGGCTTGCAAGCCTCCCCCTTTTTCCTCCAAACATAACGATGGTCATTATGGCCAAACAGTTCTATTTTTGTTTCATCAGACCAAAAAAGGTACGATCTTTGTCCCCATGTGCAGTTGCAAACTGTAGTCATGCTTTTTTATGGCGGTTTTGGAGCACTAGCTCCTTCCTTGCTGAGCGGCCTTTCACGTTATGTCGATATAGGACTCGTTTTACTGTGGATACTGTGTCTTCACAAGGTCCTTTGCTGCTGTTCTGGGATTGATTTGCACTTTTTGCACCAAAGTAATGTTCACATCTTGGAGACAGAACGCATCTCCTTCCTGAGCAGTATTACGGCTACGTGGTGCCATGGTGTTTATACTTGCGTACTATTGTTTGTACAGATGAATGTGGTTCCTTCAGGCGTTTGGAAATTGCTCCCAAGGATGAACCAGACGTGTGGAGGTCTACAATTTATTTTCTGAGGTCTTGGCTGATTTCTTTTGATTTTCCCATGATGTCAAGCGAAGAGGCACTGAGTTTGAAGGTAGGCCTTGAAATACATCCACAGGTACACCTCCAATTGACTCAAATTATGTCAATTAGCCTATCAGAAGCTTCTAAAGCCATGACATCATTTTCTGGAATTTTCTAAGCTGTTTAAAGGCACAGTCAACTTAGTGTATGTAAACTTCTGACCCACTGGAATTGTGATGCAGTGACCTATAAGTTAAATAATCTGTCTGTAAACAATTGTTGGAAATATTACTTGTGTCATGCACAAAGTAGAGGTCCTAACTGATTTGCCTAAACTATAGTTTGTTAACAAGAAATTTGTGGAGTGGTTGAAAAACAAGTTTTAATGACTCCAACGTAAGTGGATGTAACCTTCCGACTGTATACTGGACAAAATATGATTTTACTTAGTTACAGTTCATATAAGGAAATCTGTCAATAGAAATAAATTAATTAGGACCTAATCTATGAATTTCACATGACTAGGAATACAGATATGCATCTGTTGGTCACAGATACCTTTAAAAAAAAATGTTTTTAAGTAGGGTCGTGGATCAGAAAACCAGTCAGTATCAGGTGTGACCACCATTTCCCAACACATCTCCTTCGCATAGAGTTGATCAGGTTGTTGATTGTGGCCTGTGGAATGTTGTCCCACTCCTCTTCAATGGCTGTGCGAAGATGCTGTTGTACACGTCGATCCTGAGCATCCCAAACATGCTCAATGGGTGACATGTCTGGTGAGTATGCAGGCCATGGAAGAACTGGGACATTTTCAGCTTCCAGGAATTGTGTACAGATCCTTGTGACACGGGGTTCTGCATTATCATGCTGAAACATGTGATGGCGGCAGATAAATGGCATGACAATGGGCCTCAGGACCTCACCACGGTATGTCTGTGCATTCAGAATGCCATCTATAAAATGCAATTGTGTTCATTGTCCGTAGCTAATTCCTGCCGATACCATAACCCACACCACCATGTGCACTCTGTTCACGTTGATATCAGCAAACCGCTCGCCCACACGATGCGATACAAGTGGTCTGCGGTTGTGAGACGTACTGCCACATTCTCAAAATCGCTGTTGGAGGCAGCTTATGGTAGAGAAATTAGCATGACATTTTCGGGCAACAGCTCTGGTGGACATTCCTGCCGTCAGGGATGTAAACAAAAATTGAGAGAAAAGCCTTTTTTTGGGGTATGGAAAAGTTCTGGGATCTTTTATTTTAGCTCATGAAACATACAACCAACACATGAGTTTTATTTTTGTTCAGTGTTCCTCAACATTTGTATTTATGGACGGCTCGACACTTCTCTTTTTCTCACCAGCTTTATTTCATTGGTTTCAATATTGTAGAAATGTACACAACACATGTCTTACATTAGGCCTACCTCAGTCTTCACAGCTGATTTGTGCATAACCTTTGTAACAGTGTATTACTTAGATGCATTACTACAGGGATCATCAACTAGATTCAGCCGTGTGCCGATTTTTTTTTTTTCTTGAGCAGATGGTCGGGGGGGCCGGAATATACATAACAATAATTTGTAGCCTGCAAATGAATCGCAAGAAGCCCAAACAGGTATAACATTGGATTCAAATGTAATAATTTCAAACCTTGCTTACGATCATTATTAGTGGAAATAGATGGGAACAGATTTCCATAATTAAAATTACTTGAAGCTGATTTCCTGGTGTTTTTACAGTTTTTATATCCAACAATGAAAATTTTAACAACAAAAAAATATATATATTTTTTTTGTGTTAAATTTTCATTGTTGGATATAAAAAATATTTTTTTTGCTCAGAAAACTTTGGGGGCCTAATAAAACCACCCGCGGACCAAATTCGCAGGCCACCAGTTGGGGAACCCTGCATTAAAATGTATTAATAGAACTACTTAATAACTATATGCAAATTTATCTAACACTGTTCATTTTCAGTATGTGTGACTTGTTATAGTAAGTATCATTTACCTTATGCAGACTTTTAATAAGTAACAGTGCAAACAGATGGATATCTTTTTATGATTCAACCTTTTCTATCATGCTATGCTATTTTTAGCCTTGAATTAAGTTGTGAGGGAATGATAACCATGTGCCTGGGTATCATGTTAAAACAACTTGAACCAGGTCATACACTACTGTCCCTCCCCAGAAGGAATGCTCTTCCTGGTGAATGTCACAAGTCTGACAAAGTGACACTAAACATCACAAAAAACTGAATGTACAGTACAGTGCCCTCAAAGTATTCAGACCCCTTGACAATTTCTACATTTTGTTACATCACTACCTTATTCTAAAATGGATTAAATATTTTTTTTTCAGTAATCTACACACAATAACCCATAATGACAAAGGGTAAACAGGTTTTTAGAAATGTTTGCAAATGTATATAAAAAGTGAAATACCTTATTTACTTACATAACTATTCAAACCCTTTGCTATGACTCGAAATTTAACTTGGATGCATCCTGTTTCCATTGATCATCCTTGATGTTTCTACAACTTGATTGGAGTCCACCAGTTGTAAACTCACTTGATTGGACATGATTTGGAAAGACCCACACCTGTCTATATAAGGTTCCACAGTTGACAGTGCATGTCAGAGCAAAAAAAAAAGTTAACTTTTTTGTATTGAATAAATGTTTTTTGGTGACATGAAATGTGCTTATGATGCATTGTAAATTGCATACACTCTTAGAAAAATAAAGGTGCTATCTAGAACCTTAGTGTTCTTCGGGTGTCCCCATAGGAGAACCCTTTGAAGAACCCTTGTTGGTTCCAGCTTAAACCCTTTTTGGTCCCAAGTAAAATCATTTTTGGTTCCATGTAGAACACTGGACCAACAAGGGCTTCTCCTATGGGGACAGCTGAAGAACCCTTTTTTTTCTAAGAGTATAGGTAAAGAGCTATGTAAATGGCACTCAAACAGAGGACTCATCTGTTATAAGTTTTATTTTTTTTAAACTTGATGTTATCAAGTCAATCCAGCCTACAAGGACCTATACCAAAATGTGTGCCAATTAGCTTAAATGTAAAAATAACACAGCACTTTCTTTACATCAATGATTCCAGTTAGTATTTAGCATAACAGTGTGAAATACTTGGATCTTTCATACTGTCTCGATAATGCTGTCAGTAGAGTTCATACACATTTAAACCATAAGGTGCAAGGGATACCATTTCATCAATAGATACAAATATGAAAACTTGGAACATTATTCTTTCTCATCTCATGTTATAGAGTATAGAACAGTGGCTGTTGATAGGTGACTCAGGCTAATTGAAACAAACAGCCATTTCCTGACAATGATTGGATGATCCACCTACTTCTGGAGACAGAGGTCTCCATAGCAAACCCATTATACGCAATACACATTGGGGAAATGTATAGCTCATGCCAACAGACATAAGACCTCAGTATCCAATCAGTAATTACAGTAAAACACCCATAGCTTGTTCTGCAACCGTGCAGTATTCATCCCATCCCCTTAAAACATCAAGATGTGGTCCATTGACATTCACTCCTCTGCGGTCCTGAGGGGGGCAACAGGGTTGAAGAGTGGTCGTTGTTGCCTTAGCTGCAGTTTGCTGTAGGTCATCTCAAAGTCCTTCTTGGTGCCGACGATAACGTCCAGGCTGCCACCTCGCACGTCATAGCCGTAGGAGGCTAGTTTCTGGATGCGGTAGAGCACAATCTGAGTGGTGAGCTCCAGCACGTTGGGCGTCTCCCTCACTTGGTCCATGCTCACCCCCACGTCCAGCAGCCCCTTGAACCGGCCCACCAGAGTAGGCACAGAGTAGTACAGTACAGCAGGGCAGCGGAGGACTATCTCCCGGAGCTCATCTTCAGAGCACAAGAGCACCCCCTGGGTGTAGTCCAGAGCCTGTTGCATGGCCTCAGGCTGCAGCTCTGCGATGGAGGCCCTGAGGCTGGAGACCAGGACCAGGAGCTCCTCTGTGGTGAAGCCCTTCTCCCTCAAGAAGCCCAGACTGTCCCTCCACGCCTCAGCCGGCCGCATCAGGATGTAGGGGTTCTGGCTGAGCAGCTTTTGGAACCATAAGCGCAGGTTTCCCTCGTCCCCTCCCAGGTCCAGGTAAGTCTCTCGCAGCGTGTGGATGACCTCCTGGTTGCTCTCCACAGGCCGGCTGAAGCTCTGGGGGGCGCTGGCCATCAGCTTCCCGATGATGCGCTTGCTGAGGCGCAGGCTCTGGAGATAGCGTATGTTGTCACGCTGGTTGGTGTGGTGCGTGAGCGTGAAGAAGGAGGCAGGGAACTTCTCAATGATGCCTACCAGCTCACGCCGGTTGGGGCATACGGAGGACCAGAGGTCCCGCTGAGCTGCCACGTCCTCGGGCCGACACAGGATAGCCTCGGGGTAGGTCTCCAGCACACGGGCAATGGAAGCAGTGTCAGCGCCCATGTCCCGCAGCAGGGCCGCCGTCTCGTACACGTACACAGAGTTCTCTGACAGCACCCATCCCTTGAACTTACGCACTTTACGGATGTCCACCGATAGGTCATAAAGGGAGTCGACAGTTTGCTGGTTCTCTGGCCGCTTGTTGGTCAGGGTAGAGGCAGAGAAGCTCATATGAGGGGTTAAGACGCTCCTCTTCTGGCAATAGGAGCACAGGAAGGCAGTGGTGGCACGGAGCATTGTTAAGGCACTAAAGTAAAGATGACCTGTATAAGACAAAAACACACACTGAGCAGAGTTACATCACACAAGACCACTACGTCCCTTGTCAGTATTGTGTACCACTTAGTCCTATACTACTGTTCTATGCTTTCAGTACATAGACTTGTTTTCTCCTGCTCTAAATTAGACCATTAATTAACAGTAAGGCACATTTTTATTTAGGATGATCACATAACAAACATTGCTTTCCTCACTGCAAAGCCTGTCAAAATCAAACAATGTTGAACTGATCTATTGAGGGCAACATCAGTAAATGTAAGTATATTTGGCCAGTAGATATCAGAGTAGTGTTCGTGTGGGAACACGATGTACTAAACGTGTTACTGGGTGGTGGAGAATGTGTACTTAAACTCAACCAATTCGCCCTCTATATTACCGCCAGTAGCAAGTCACTATAGGTCTATAATTATCAAATTCGTAAAAGGTATATGCTGCTGTAACAACTGTGTCTTTCAGCACATGGGACAGAGACCACCTGAATCAACTATAGTAATTCAAATACAGGCTATACATTCTATATTGTAAACACCTGAATCAACTATAGTAATTCAAATACAGGCTATACATTCTATATTGTAAATAAAACCAGTTGTTTACCAGTTTATTGTCCCGGGGAATACACAAATTGACGCTGGAAGTTGTTCAGGCATTTGTACCATTATGAAAGATTCTAAACGCCCTCTGCTCACGTGTTTCATAACGCGTGTGATTGGCTCTTTTCCCGTCCGCCTACATTGCTGTTGTGCTGCGCAGGTTATTAAATTGTGTGAACTCCTTCAATATGAATTACCAATGTAATTAACAATAATATGGTGGGTGCTTATATTTGTCCTATTTCACACATGTAGGCTACAAGTGTGTATTATACGCATGTATAGTACGCACGCATATCCCAACTCTTCCTGAGACACCCTCAGAGAGTGGGGTCACGGTGGGTCCGCCCTAATTTACCTCGTTGCCCGTCCAAATACAATTTTGAAATATGCATAATTTATTTGACGGAGATGCGCGCCAACAGAAAGACGCATCAATCTCAGATGAAGCATCTGAACAAGCGAAACAGCGCCCCTCTGTCTCAGTATGTAGGCCATGTATTTAATACTGTCTGGACCAAAAGAGTATGGCATGTCATACTATTTCTGTCCAGACAGCATCAGATACATGGGCTGCATAGGGGCGCTGTTTCGCTCGCTCGGATACTTTGTTCGGTGATATAGTTTCAGCAGAGAGGAAGAGGGGAGGGCTCACTCGTTAAATTCTGTCCAGTATAAGCCCAATGCGTTTCTATGGGGATAATATGCAGACCTAAACTTGTCGCCTGCCTTCCTGCCTTTGGGACAAAAACTAATTGTTAGGGCGGAGACATGAGCATCTCGTCATTATATGCAGATATCTGGTGTCAGCCTCTTGCGAATTGGAAAGGAAAGTTGGCGGGTGTACAGTGCACTGTTAAAATGCTGGATTGCCCTAAAGTAAAATGATGTTCCGACAAAATTATACAATTATCCTGTCTAAATAAATAATTCAAAATACTTCACACGTGAGCATTACTTAGCCACATAGGATAATTACCTTCTTCAAAAAAGGTTTGCTGTGGTTGCTTTAAATCACCCGTGTGTTTGAGAAGCCCGCAATTTGGGAAATGGGTGTGGCAATAGGTCCAGCTGATTGCGTCGCAGCTGTCAGTGAACATAAGAATGAGAGGGTTGTGGCGAATATATGGCGCTTTCAGTGAACATAGGAATGAGAGGGTTGTGGCGAATATATGGCGCTTTCAGTGAACATAGGAATGAGAGGGTTGTGGCGAATATATGGCGCTTTCAGTGAACATAGGAATGAGAGGGTTGTGGCGAATATATGGCGCTTTCAGTGAACATAAGAATGAGAGGGTTGTGGCGAATATATGGCGCTTTCAGTGAACATAGGAATGAGAGGGTTGTGGCGAAGATATGGCGCTTTCAGTGAACATAAGAATGAGAGGGTTGTGGCGAATATATGGCGCTTTCAGTGAACATAAGAATGAGAGGGTTGTGGCGAATATATGGCGCTTTCAGTGAACATAAGAATGAGAGGGTTGTGGCGAATATATGGCGCTTTCAGTGAACATAGGAATGAGAGGGTTGTGGCGAATATATGGCGCTTTCAGTGAACATAAGAATGAGAGGGTTGTGGCGAATATATGGCGCTTTCAGTGAACATAGGAATGAGAGGGTTGTGGCGAATATATGGCGCTTTCAGTGAACATAGGAATGAGAGGGTTGTGGCGAATATATGGCGCTTTCAGTGAACATAGGAATGAGAGGGTTGTGGCGAATATATGGCGCTTTCAGTGAACATAGGAATGAGAGGGTTGTGGCGAATATATGGCGCTTTCAGTGAACATAAGAATGAGAGGGTTGTGGCGAATATATGGCGCTTTCAGTGAACATAGGAATGAGAGGGTTGTGGCGAAGATATGGCGCTGTCAGTGAACATAGGAATGAGAGGGTTGTGGCGAAGATATGGCGCTGTCAGTGAACATAGGAATGAGAGGGTTGTGGGGAAGATATGGCGCTGTCAGTGTACATAAGAATGAGAGGGTTGTGGCGAAGATATGGCGCGTTCCTCTCTATAATGCATGCATGTTGGAACGTGTCCATTTGGCAATTTCTGATTGACATACAGCACAATTTTTTTATTCGCCTCACACGTCTGCGAAGTCTGTTTTTTAAACATCCACTGCGAATGATAGTTATTCAGTATTTGAAAAATCTTTCCAACACTCCCGGCCTCGAAAACGCAAAATATCATGATCTGATGATCCTATATATCCAGTATAAACGTCATAAAAACAGCTTTCTATCCCGAGCTCACTGGCGCAGGAAACTCTAGGGCCCGGAATAGCTAGTTGATACAGTGTTTCACTCTTTTTCTTTTCGATAGAGACAGCTTCGATCCGGACCAAGTGATGATTTAACGTTGTACTTCACTAGCAATAGCTCAAATCAAAACAGATAGAAAGGAGGCTGATTAGATAGATTAATGTTATTGAAAGAACCGGGATTTTCATCAGGATAATTAAATTTTACTTCCGATTTTTATGATTAACCACGTGACAATGATTTTGAGAAAACAAAACGTTTTTATTGAAATTAAACTCACGAGCTGCCTATTACAGACGTTAAAAGTACCGTAAAAAAACATGCCCCCTATGGAAATCAAAGGCTAGTCGAACTGATTCGTTCCGCCGCCAGGTCTGGGTCACAGTTATTGTCTGACATTATCAACTGCAACCATGGAGCAATTAAGGCTAAGTGCCTTGCACTAGGGCACATTGGCAGATTTCCTCATACCTAGTTGGCTCTGGGATTTGAACATATCGCCCATATCGGTGGCCATTTTAGGGTTAGGGTTGTGTCTGTATGTCAGGTTAGCTCAAGCACCAACTTCTTAGCCTCTGAGCAGGGGTGGAGCCAGAGGGGTGGCACTGGACACCCCTATCATTTTAAATCCATTAACTCAGTTAGATTATTGTACTTGAACTCAAAATGAACAACCGCTATTATCTATCTGTTAACGTTACTCAAAAGATTAGCACAATTTCCAGATAGCCTGTTTGCTATCGTAAAGGTGTAAGAAATCATAGCTAAATTTCTTACTGCAGAGTAGGGGCTCGATGACATCTCCTGGCAGCTCTGGCTCACTATCCTGCTCAGAGCCAGAGGTCTCTGTGTCATCCCTTGATACATCTATTACATTAAAATAACACAATGGCATGATCTATCTAGAAACTTAGGCTGGTAGTTGGTTTTAAGGTACAGCTATGATAATGGAGATTTGTAATTGAGATTGGACTCAAATGTGGATTGGATGTTTAGATGTATCCATAGACTGTCTTATTTTTGCAAAAGTGTCAATTAAACATGAAAAGAAAGGGAGAGATATCAAACTTCTTTTTAAAGAAGCACAACCAGGCAGATCAGGTGCAAACAGACCCCAGGCCTTGCATCACCACCGGACCCCAGAGCAGCTAGCCTACCTGAGGCTAGTCAGAGTCGGTGTGGTCAGACTTCACAAGGACCCAGTCTACCACCACCAGGTTAGAGCATCTACCACGCAGTCAGTCACATGCCCAGTTCACAGTTTAAATTTAGCTTCAGCTTGTAATCGATGATTTTGTCAGATTAAGCCTCACTTTAAAATGTTGGTTGTGTTCTTGTTTTGATGGCTGTGACATTTTTATTGTGATTATACACTAATGGTTCTTGTGTTATTTTAATGTAATAGATGTACCAAGGGATGACACAGAGACCTCTGAGCAGGACAGTGAGCCAGAGCTGCCAGGAGATGTCATCGAGCCCCTACCAACTTGCATTAAGCACCAGATGTGCTGTTCCAAAAGGACCCAGTGGTAGGCCAGGCCTAAACTTTAAACTACACGTTTTATTTAGCAGCAGTTAGTATCTAATCTTGTGAATCTCTTAATTCTACATTTCCATAGAGATATGACACATTATTTAACGTGTATTTCAGACGTTTCAAGATCCAGAGAAGAGGGTCCCGTACAGCTGTGTTTGAAAACATTTCCCAGAACTCAGCATGGTACTAGGAAAAGGGCTTTCAACAGCTCCTGGTATAAGGACAATTCATGACTGGAATATTCTGTAAGTCAAGATAACGACTTATTGTTGGCTCTGTTTAAATATTCTGGGTTTAAGCTCCATTCGAAGGCAGAGCATCGTATCAATGCTATGTATGCTTGGAATCAACACAAAAGGTCTAGTGAAAGCAACTCATCAATGTTAGATGTCATAGATGAGGACTGGAAAAAGAAAGTGGAGGAAAACTGTACTTGCATTAAAACAATTGTAGATGTGCTCATATTAACTGCCACTCAAAATATAGCGCAGTCATCGAGAGTCTGATGACTCTCACAACAAGGGTAATTTTGACCCTCTCATAGAGAAAAGGATGAATGCATGTAGCAATGGTAAGTACACAAGCCACCAAATCCAGAACGAAGTTCTTGAGGGCTTAGCTGAGATGGTAAAAGTGAAATAATAAGAGAAGTAAAAGAAAGTTAAGTTTTTAGTGTAAATGCAGATGAAACCAAAGATTTTTACAAATGTCTTTAGTTGTGAGGTACTATTACAATGGGGCCATCCACGAAAGCTTTTTACACTTTCAGTCAGCTGAAAGCTTAGATGCAGCAGGTCTCACAAAAATGATAATTGATTGCCTTAATAATCTTATGGGGCAAGGCTGTGACGCTGCATCCGTCATGAGCGGAAAACATTCTGGTGTGTCTGCACGGATTAAAAACAGTGCAAGATTTGCATTTTATGTGCACTGTAATGCACATTGTTTGAATTTGGTTCTTGTCGATGCTGTAAAATCAGTGCCTCAGGCAGTTCACTTTTTTGCTCTCCGGCAGAAGCTTTATAACGTTGTATCTGGCTCGTACGTTCATCTCAAGTGACTTACAGTTCAGAAAGAGCTGTATCCACAGCAGCAGCCCAGGGAACTACAGAGACTTACAGATGTAAGGTGGGCATGCAGAGACATGGCATGCCGTAATCTGAGGGACAGGCTTCCAACAGTTGAGTGCCACAGGATATCACACTTGAAAATAGTGGTGATGTCACACCCTGATCAGTTTCACCTGTCATTTTTATTGTCTCCACCCCCTCCCGGTGTTGCTTGTTATCCCTGATGTATATAACCCTGTGTTTCCTGGCTCGCTGTGCCAGTTTGTCTTGTATGTTCCAAGTCAACCAGCGTGTTTTCCCCGTGCTCCTGCCTTTTTCTATTCTCTTTTACTAGTCCTCCCGGTTTTGACCCTTGCCTGTTTTCTGGACTCTGTACTCGCCTGCCTGACCATTCTGCCTGCCCTGACCTCAAGCCTGCCAGTCACACTGTACCTCCTGGACTCTGAACTAATTTTGACCTTTTACCTGTCCACGACCATTCTCTTGCCTACCCCTTTTGGATACAACAAATATCAAAGACTCAAACCATCTGCCTTCCGTGTCTGCATCTGGGTCTCGCCTTGTGCCCTTATAGATGATAGATCAGTGGACGCAAGGGGGCCTTCTTTCTCAGATAGATTTACATTTCATAGGGCTTTTGGTTACCTTTTGTTAAGTGCTTGGTGATGCCAAATGTCTTTCTGACATGCTCCAATCAAGCTCTCTTAACCTAGCAAGGGCTGTGGATCTAGTAGGTGCCCTTACAGACACATTGCAGGAAGGTCTGTGGATCTAGTAGGTGCCCTTACAGACACATTGCAGGAAGGTCTGTGGATTTAGTAGATGCCCTTACAGACACATTACAGGAAGGTCTGTGGATCTAGTAGGTGCCCTTACAGACACATTACAGGAAGGGCTGTGGATCTAGTAGGTGCCCTTACAGACACACTACAGGAAGGGCTGTGGATCTAGTAGGTGCCCTTACAGACACATTACAGGAAGGGCTGTGGATCTAGTAGGTGCCCTTACAGACACATTACAGGAAGGGCTGTGGATCTAGTAGGTGCCCTTACAGACACACTACAGGAAGGGCTGTGGATCTAGTAGGTGCCCTTACAGACACATTACAGGAAGGGCTGTGGATCTAGTAGGTGCCCTTACAGACACATTGCAGGAAGGGCTGTGGATCTAGTAGGTGCCCTTACAGACACATCACAGGAAGGGCTGTGGATCTAGTAGGTGCCCTTACAGACACATCACAGGAAGGGCTGTGGATCTAGTAGGTGCCCTTACAGACACACTACAGGAAGGTCTGTGGATCTAGTAGGTGCCCTTACAGACACATTACAGGAAGGGCTGTGGATCTAGTAGGTGCCCTTACAGACACACTACAGGAAGGGCTGTGGATCTAGTAGGTGCCCTTACAGACACATTACAGGAAGGGCTGTGGATCTAGTAGGTGCCCTTACAGACACATTACAGGAAGGGCTGTGGATCTAGTAGGTGCCCTTACAGACACACTACAGGAAGGGCTGTGGATCTAGTAGGTGCCCTTACAGACACATTACAGGAAGGGCTGTGGATCTAGTAGGTGCCCTTACAGACACATTGCAGGAAGGGCTGTGGATCTAGTAGGTGCCCTTACAGACACATCACAGGAAGGGCTGTGGATCTAGTAGGTGCCCTTACAGACACATCACAGGAAGGGCTGTGGATCTAGTAGGTGCCCTTACAGACACACTACAGGAAGGTCTGTGGATCTAGTAGGTGCCCTTACAGACACATTACAGGAAGGGCTGTGGATCTAGTAGGTGCCCTTACAGACACATCACAGGAAGGGCTGTGGATCTAGTAGGTGCCCTTACAGACACACTACAGGATGGTCTGTGGATCTAGTAGATGCCCTTACAGACACATTGCAGGACTACAGAAGTAGTCATAGTTCTACTATGGAGAACTATGGAAAGAGATTGCAGAGCACTGCAAAATAAGTGTACAAACAGTGTGTAAAAGACAGCCTAAAACAAGCTTGAGATTTCATGACTCATTGATGATGAGCACTGTAGGACAGAAAAATAGTGGCCAAAGTGATGGTTTCTGTCACACCAGTCAGCAGTGCTTTTTGCGAGAAGCTTCTCAGCTTTAAAACTGAATCAAACCCACCTTAGGACAACAATGGTTGATGACAGGTAAAGTCACCTCAGAATTCACAGTGTTGAGTCAAGGTGAGTACGCTCCCTCAACATGGATGAGTTTGTGAAACATTTTTCCAGTTCTCACCAGAACAGCAGAAGTATTCTGTTTTAAATCTACCTATGATAATTTGGCACTTAGGCGGTCCCTCTGGTCATGATTAAAACCTGCACTGTGTACTAGCTAATACACTGATGTTCTAAAATGATAATTCCAAAGGGTATCACACTGATTTAATTTGGTCTTGATTAGTCCAATTCCAAAACTTTTCATTGCTCTTAGTTAACATAATATATATGAGCATAAATATGATACTGTAAGTTTGTATTGATGGCAACAAAATTATTTTTATTTTTCTGCTTCGTATTTCTGCTTGATACCTGGTATGTCAAATTGTGGTGTGTTTTTTTGTAAATGTACTTTTTTGTAAATAAGCTATTCAATTTATGTAATACACAAATGCTATCTTATCTCCTTGGTGCTTGAGCTTTTTTTTCCTGAAAATAATTTTGATGTTCAACACTTATAGACCCAGATTATATATTCATGAAAACAGAGTGACCCAGGTCTCTCCAGTATGTGAGTACAGTATTGTGTGTGTGTGTGTGTGAGAGAGAGAGAGAGCGAGAGAGAGAAATTGAGCTGCAGTTCCGAGGTAGAGACACTGACTATTCATTGTATGTTAAAGAATTCTAGTGAAGTGACGCTTTTGGACCACACTATCTGCCACATTGAAGAACTCTGGGTGAAGTGAATTATCACTTCTACCTCTAATCAGCAATCATAGGATTCATTCATGCTCCTTAGATGCCAGGTTAGGGTCACACAGTCATTTTGTTGTCATGGTCTATGGACCCCCTGACGTAGCCTTGTCCAGTCCATGTAGAAAACTCTAGTTCTGCCACTGCCTCTGAGTATCACAGAAACACAACACTTTGAATGAATAACAGACAAATGTTCATAACAATTGTCTATGGATGAAATTGATCAAATTATCTGTTCAAAACATGAAAAACATACAAAAACGTTTATTTAGAATGATTAGATTTCACTATAAATGTGACATTTTATTAATATATACTTATTTTGGGGAATTTAAACCATTTGTGTTACAAAAGGTTAATAAAATAAAAAGTTTTACTGCTTGGCAGACAGTGTCTCTCAAAAATTACCCCATTGGTGCTTTTAAGCAAAAAATATGTTGCTGCTTTTAGGGTTAATCTCATTTGCCTTTCTCTTTCTCACAAAAATGCCCTCTAAACTTCTCTCTTCTATGGGATGCATTCAATTTTCCATTTTTTTTTTCAGACCATTTCTGATTTGTCCATGGGCATGCTGAGCATCATTTATTTGTATTGCTCTAGTTACAGGAGGGCATGCAAGGTTTGTGGCAATAGAGTTTGCAATTTGGATTATGGAAGAGTGGTCATCACAGACAGAAAGAGTGTTTATTACTGGAATGTACTGCTGCGGTCGTCTATATACGTACGTGTCAAGTTTCAACATTGTGCAGACATTGTAGTAGCCTACTGTAATGTTTATTTTTTCAGTGTGTCTGTCCTTAGTTCCCCGTAATCCATTTGATGACAAAGCAAAGAGAGCAGTCCAATTCATTGTGGGAGAAATCAGGTCAGAACTCCAGAGACCAGGGGAAATTAGCTGCTTCCAAAACTGAGTTGATGAAAGGCAGTCGTGTGTCCCAGACAGGCGAGTGAAGGGAGTCCTTATTATCCAATGTCCTGCATCAATACTTCGTTGAGATACATGTCTTAAACACTTTTTAAAGACTTTATTTTCATAGAATTAGGAGGTAGCCATTTACCGACTAGGTACCCACACACACACATACATATAAACACACACTGCTGGCTAGTAGCAGTGAGAAAAGCTCAGAAAGAGAACCTGAATGAGTAATGTTGCATAAGGAAATGACTCTTAGTCATTGAACAGAGATGTTAATATGTGTAATGAAATACAGCCACAACATCTATTTATTTGGGATGTTGACGCACATACCTTGTTGATCTGATACAGGGCATCCTGTACAATCTGAGTAATCCAGATGAGGCACACTAAACTTTGACGCACAAGTCAAAATTAACAAAGAGAAAGACGAAACGTGTTTTCAGGTTGCAATATTCCATGTGTAGCAGTAGCTTGCTTGGGTTATAGAACAAGGTAAATCTTTTTGAGCCATGGACCATATCAGTGTCTATCTTTCAAATGCACTGATAACGTCAAGTCTCTCAATCAATAAAATGGTTCACCTCATCCACTGCTATAAAACTCTGCTCAACAGCATCCTCAGGTGGAAGATAAAGGTGAAAACACAATTGAGCAGCGACATCAACGTTCAGACTGAAAATTGACAAAGATGAAAAGGATCAACCAATTAGCACATTCAACCTGACATTCTAAAATTTCACTTTTTTTAATGAGAGAAAAACACCTCTAAATCGCAAACTCAGTACAGTTACACAAAGTGATGTGTTCCCACCATATTTGTTGCAAGCAGTTGAATGTCTATCAGATTTGGCCTTTAGGTCAGTGCTGACCACAGAGAGCCACATGACTCAGTGGTGTCGAGGAGCTTTGGGCCTGGGGATGATGGGAATGGGCCTGCTGTTCACGTGGGATAGAGGAAGTGGGGAGCCTTTTTGACATCAAGCATCCGACCATACGACCTGCAGTGTATTGGTTGAGTCTGTGGTTGTTTGCTTTCCCATGATTTATTGTGGCATTGCAGTTGACAGAGCAGCATGTCAATGGAAATAAACAGAGTGATTTTGTAGAATTTCTTAATCTGTGTTTTCTGCTGCTGACACCAGAAGCATTTATTGTGTGAAGACTCACAGGCTGCGTTTACACAGGCAGACCAATAAATAAATGCAAATCCCCAGCTCTGGAAAATCCCCAGCTCTGAAAAAAATATCTGAAATGATTGGTCAAATGACCAATTAGTGGAAAAAGATATCAGAAACGGGCTGCCTGTGTAAACGCAGTGACTTTGGGCCTGGGCACTTTGTTTACCACACTGTTGTATGCATTAGAACAGAGCACATGACAAGGCAGAATGGAAGGTTACATTACACAGAGCAGTGGAACAGCCTATATGAATGACAACTCTGTCTGTCTGGAACCAGAGAGAAGAGAGGAAAGTAGAGTCTGGTCATACTCTTACCCTTAAAGGAGGGAAGCGGTCAGGCCATACCCGGGGCAGGGGAGTGCTGAAGATAAATAGCGTCTTGGGAATCTGTATACAGTGGCATGAGTCATGCGAGTGCCGTGCAGCACCTACCTATGCCTGACATTTACAGCAGGGAGAGAGGTGTTTACAATGCCGGACGCGGGTGAACAGGCACCTGGCTCCTTTTATTGTCAGGGAGAATTCCCACTTCCCTGCTCCAATGACCCAGTGCAGTGTGGATGTGTAGTGATGGTAATGATGTTACCCTCACTTCTTCCAGACTGACCTCCACTTAGGGTCCTCTTCAACCTGGCTTTGACTACCCTACTGAAAGTTTTACACAAAATGAATAAATTACATTTGCCATTCCAATGTGCTAATATATTTTAAATATATGTGGTGAAAAACTTGCAAACTAAAAATGCATTTCAAACCATATTTCTTTGTGTTTGTTTACAATAAATACATTTTCAACACATTTCGATGGGTACATTTCCTGTAGGGTTGGCATAGCTGTGCCAGGCATGCCAGTTTTGAGTCAGCCAATGCCCTCACCAGTCTCCAGTCTATTCATAACACCACCACCACTCTCCCGTTTAGGCACACAGGCCAAGGGGGCCATATGCATTTTTTAATTGCATTTGTTTTTCTCCTCTGAGTTGGGATACGGTCCTCTTTTAAATCCAGGGGCCTGCTATTCTCATGCAGTGTGTTGGAGTTGGATGAGAGGAATGAAAAGAGGCCCTCTGTGTTTTAGAGTGACAGTTAAAGTGAATGAGGACGTACAGTATGTGTTTGACTTCTGGGTTATTATGTGATGGACTCAGCTTCACAGTCAACACTGTATGCAGTGTGTGAGATGTCTTAAGCGGGTAGGTGTGATTCAGAAGCCCCGCTCCACTGCGGCTCACTGTGCTCTTTCCATCAGGGCTGCAGCCTTGGTTCATGCGTGACAAACCCATAGAATAATCAGCCTACAGATAACTCGGAGGGATGTTCCTCCACCATGTAAGCGTGCCAATGTCTACACCCCAGTGTCAGACAGAGGAAACTCTGTGCGAGGAGACGACCCAGGCTGGACATCAAGCAGGACAGATAGACCTGTGTGGTCATGTTGAGGGTTTCTGGGGCCCCCTCGCCGTCTGCATAGGAAACACGTTAGGGCCACAGAATCGTCCTCGATTTCCTGCTTCGGTCAGCGGCCCGCTAAAGCACACAATCCCTTTGTGTTCACAACTGTCAAGTTCTCCTTACATTGTCCAGGCCACTCCGCGATCTCAAGTTAAACGCTCTCAGATTACTGCTTTGGGTATGGTATTTCAAGCACAGCATTTGTAGGGTACCGGGGGCCTGCACAATAACCTCAGCACTGCTTCATAACAGGATAAAAATTTGTATGGTTCATACGTAAAGAGTGTTGGAGTTGGTTAACTAAAACCTGCATTGCTAGAAGAGTTAGCTGAGGCTCTACTGTACTGTGTCAGAACAGAAGTGCAGGACTCTGGGAGAAAAGAGTCTGTAGCCAGTCACCCAGTAAAGCCAGGGAACAGGCATTAAATAAAGACAATACCATATATGTGCATTCCCTCTCCACAGCCTTATGGAAACACATCACCTGGAGGTGCGACCCCGTGACCTTATCTTGTCACACCACCCCGAGCATGAGACAATGGCTCGCAGATTTACAGCAAAGGAGCAGGCTTTTCTGTTCGAAGTTATGCTCTCATTTGACCATAATAGGTTGAGGCGAGGTAGAAAAAGTGTTGCTGGTAACTGAAGTTTCCCTGAGCAGAGGGAGAGAGAGGGCTGCCAAGCCCTGGGTGCTGGGGGTGAGGGGGCGAGAGGGGTTCTTTAGAGTTTTGTGAGGAATACAGTAGTATGGTTGCCATGGAGACAGGGAAGCACTCTTCAGGGCCAGCTTATGAAGAAGAAAAGCAACGTCGCAGCGAGGGCAGTGAATACAGCGCCTGCCTGCCTGCCTGTCCGCGAAGGGAAATAACGATTAGGAGCCACAGGTCTTACCTTTCATATCTCTGTCTGTGGGTCCATGAATAGGCCCTGTCATTCCCACTCTTCACCCTACATCCTGCTCTTAAAGAAGTCACATGCATCAACCTTCCCAGTTTCGACATAATGACTTGTTCCACTGCGTAAAAGGCAGGCCATCCAAGGTTAGGTTGTGATTAGTCAGACAAAATAGGAAAATGACAGTTGATGTATCAGCGACATGACCAGGCCACCATCATCTAGCTGTGGGCATGTTGGCTTGTTTAGTTGACGCACACAGCTATCCAAACCATATATTTTCCCATAATGCCTAGCCTTAAAACTTTACTCCAATGCCCTTAAACCCCTTTAGGTCTAAGCCCTTAGAGTGCAATATCTACTAAGCTAATATATGGAATTGTTTTAAGGACCCATGCAGGTATAGAAAAATATATACCTATATTTGATAAAACATTGAATTTGGCCTTTACTGCTATACCCCCTAGAAACGCATTGAATAACACATTTGTACATGGCAAACAGACAGTGTCTGTCCTATTTCCGAGAAATATAAGAACTTTGTGAGAGTCTCCCTTTTCTATAAAGGTGACATATTATTTTGTAGCTCCAATGATTCGGTCTGGACAACTTGTTCTGTGAGAAGATCTCTTCGAAATGAGGATGTCCGCGACAGTTCAGACAACTGATGTAAAGCTTGTGGATGTTGTAGAACGAAACAACCGTTGTGTTCGTGAGTCTCATTTTTCGATGGTGGTGACACTAGTTTGTAGCTCAAACATTTAGGGTTTTACTCATGATTTCGTGATGATTTTCTTGTCTGGATCTTGTCATGCATTTAAAAAGACCGCTATATGCTCAAACTCTATATCGGTGGAAAGAAGGGATTGAGCTGCAGCCACAACAAGAAACAGCAAGTCTTTAGCAGAAACACACAGGGAGCTATTCAATATTCAAAATGACATCACTGTGTGACGCACAGGTCTGTCAATGTGACATAATTGTAGTCTACTTATAGGCTACTGTATGCATCCACAATTTTTAAGTGGAATCATATTGCTACATAATCTAAACACTTTTCCTGCTTGTCCATAGAAACATTGCTTGAGCTTCTCAGTGTCTGTTGTGTACATGCTGATAGGCTCTGAGTGACAGTTATTTACAGTATGTTTGGCCGCCTCCAGCCTCTTTCTTAGAAGCACCAGGGTGCACTGAAGGGGGGATTTCCTCACCCTTTACCACAGTATAAAGTTACCCTGGAGGGCAACCAAAATGGCCGCCACTCCATCTCCACCTCTTACTGTTGTGCCATGGCAGCGGTAAATATTGATGTCTGCTGCTGTGTGTGACAGCTCAGGCCGGTAAAATGTGTCCTGGTATTAAACCCTCGTTTGGACTTGAGCCTCTTCCATTAATTTGGCTATTTTAGCAGGCATCGGCTGCATAGTGGCGGGCCTTGCAGGCAGCTGTCCTCTAGCCCACTGGGGTGCGAGGCATTGTCCACTGGCCTGTACACAGGACCTGATGCTCATCATTAGACAGAGCATTAGGTTCCAGGAAGAGACAGAGACTCACACACACTGCTTTTTCAGCAGAGAGAGAGAGGGAGAGAGAGAGAGACAGAGACAGAGAGAGAGACAGAGACAGAGACAGAGAGAGAGAGAGATGGAGAGAGAGACAGAGAGAGACAGAGAGAGACAGAGAGACAGAGAGAGAAAGCGAGAGAGACAGAGAGAGAGGTTAATTAACAGGGTAATGTATAACAGCCAGTTGTAAACATCTAGATGTTTGAGAAAAGGCACGTAAGGGAGAGTGGGGTAAGTTGAGCCAAAGAGGATGAGACACACTTGTTTCTAGGAAAACATACACAAAATGAATAATTTGACCAAATATTTAGGAAGTCATCATTCCATTGAGTCTGTGAAGGAAGAAACCACAAGGAAAAAGTGGTAAGTAAGTTAGGTCCAAAAAAACGATTTTCACAAAGTTAAACAAATGTATTGTGTTAGAGGTTTCATGATGCTTACATCTAAACAAAAGTAGATACTTTGAAGATGGTTTTATACATCAGTTGGGGTCTCTATAAGCTTCATATGACATCCTAAACCTAGCATGAAAGTTCTTCCTTGTAGCTATGTTGGCTAATATAGTCAAAATGTTTGCCTTGAGGTAAGTTGAGCCAATGGCCACCATACAAATTATTATACAATTTTGTCAGTTTAATGCATAATATGCATAATATTTTGCAATGTGTCATGCATATGAACTCAAGATAGTACATTTTTATTGTTGAGCAAATTGAAATGTTTTCTTCCCAGGTGTAATGCAAGGCATTATCGCTGGAATATGAGATAACAACAGGGTCTGGCCTATGTTAAAATTGTTTTAAAAATACACTTACCCCACTCTCCCCTACTGTAATATTAAGTTAAAAGCTAGCGCGATGTAACGGCCATGACATTAAGGTGATATCCAATGTGTTCTGTTCACATAAGCTACATTTCTTCATCCCACTTTCTCTTAAAGCATCATTATGTATATTAGAATGGGTTATTGTTTATAGAGTGTCTGGATCATTCAAAGGTTCTGTCTTAAAGCTACACTTGAAACATTGAGAACATTGAGTTGACCTGGGAAAGTAACTAACCTTGCCAACGCAGTAGTCATTCCCTCACTGTCTCTCTGTCACATTCACACTCTTTCTCCTCCTTTCTCTCAGCCTTTCACTTTCTTCTCTCTCTCTCCCTTGTCCTCCTTTTGTGGTTCTGGTAAGGATTCATGCAAGAGGCAGAGTGTGGAGGGTGTGTGGGGGCCATCAGCAGCGTTCGAGTCAGGGCAGGGAGGGCCACCACAGCACAGTCTGTCTCTGTCTATCTGATGGGCTCTGGGACAGTGGCTGCAGCCTGGACAACATCTGCTGGACCTGGGAGGAAATACAATGACGAATACTGCTGCCAGAACCATGGAGGTTCTTTCCACCACCACCACACTCTGAACATGGCCTTGCTGATGAACACCAGTTAGCCAGACTGAATCATACAGTGATAGCGGTAGTGTTATTGCTCTACCTCAGTTACATAATGGACCACCATTATAAATCAATTATTGAATGAGATGCATTTTGATTGAATAGATACATGGAAATACATTTTGGTCTGTCTCATTTTTTGGGGTCTTTGAGTTTTTCTGTTAGCGTCTGTCTGTGTAGTATGGCTGCATGCATATGCACAGTGTGATTTACTGTCTGTTCCTCTGCATAATGTACAGCGTTTTTGTGTTTATAGTTCGGTGCATGTCTGCGTGTCTATAGGATAGGTGTCTCCGATCCACGAGGCCTGCAATGTATGCCATTTTCTGTCCTCACCATAGCTAATCAATGACATCATCAACGATATAGTTCCCAAACCAAAAAGAACTCCAGCAGGACTGAGGCCCTTTAGGACTGGGGTTGTACACCCCTGACATAAGCAGCATGATGGAGTGTCTCTGTGTAACCGTACAGCATGTCTTTGTATCGTCACTGTGTGTGTCTGTGTCTCAGTACAGTCCGTGTCTGTGCTCCTGGCTCCCCAGGAGAAGAAAGGACGGGGCTGGGAAACTGTGTGCTGCTGCAGCTGGGAAAGTGGGCCAGCACAGCGCTCACAAGGCCTCCACAGGAGCACTCCTTAAAAGGCCAGGATGAATGATGTCGTCGTGGACTCTCTTCTTTTCATTTTTTTTCTTTCCTTCTTAAAGAGTAGAGAAGCCTAGCAGCAGGCTTTGTGGAACTTGTCGTGCACATCAGATACACACACACAACATCGATGACTTCAGAGGGCTGGAGTATGTAAGCCTCATGTCCATCATATTCTGACTGGTGCACACAGAGACCATGGGTTTATTTGACAAATTGCTACAGTATGTGTAGTCGTTCAATGGGGCAATGTTTATATTTGTCTCTATTAGATATTGGAAAAGTAGAATAAATCCCTGAGTAGTATAAAACTGTTATTTCCAGCAATGCAATCGAATTGTCTCCTCCTCTTCCTCACAGTCAAAGTTACGTGGTTCTCCATGATAGGGCATGTTTAAGGGAGAAAGTGAGGAAGAGAGGGCTGTCCACTTTGATAGAATGTGACATGAACATGGTTGACAACATGATGCGCCGAGGCAGGGTTCTCAAGCGTTCTGGACCATTTACAGTCTGCTGAAGGCTCTGGAGAAGGGCGTCATTAATTCAACTGTCATCCTTATGAAACCCCGGTTAATGTGCATAGTTCAGTCTTTGGGCCACTGAAGATGGAGAGAAAAACAAGATCATGGAGTGAGCCAAGGAATATATGGGAACAATAGCAGGTTCCCCTTCTATGAAAAATATAAACATTTCATTAACTACCATGTATGTGTTAATCTAGGCCGACAATACAAATATCAGCAAGATGTATCAAGTGATAATTTCCATGCTATGAAATTATCATGCAGTTACCAGGAAGGCTCTTTAGCTACATCTTGACCCTAACAACTAATTAAAAAACACAGAGCATGTTCAGTAGCGGATGTCTTCTTCAGACAACAGCTGTTGGCCTCTCAGTTTCAGGGGGTTCAACTTTTTCCACAAGGACCTCACTGATAGGGGTCAAGGACTGCTTTATGTACACAATGCTACAACATGGCCGAACCCAGGGTCCCTCTTAAACCCCTGTTTGCCTCCACATAGGACAATTTGGTAGCCCTGTCTGAAGTCTTCCCTTTCTCCGCAGTAAACCGCCGCACCAAAGGGCCTGCGATGCGAAGCGAGTGTGGGCTGTTCCTCCTCTCCCCGCTACGCCCAAATCTGTGAGCCATCTGCTGTTATCTGAGGAATGTGCTGCACACTTTATGGACATATATGTACCAGCGCTTTGACGTCTTCCCTATTTTTAGACACCGGCCCCGCTGCTGGAGGTTGTTATTATGATGTCACACAGGCTCTGAAAATAAATCAGTTTGTTTGTCTTAGGTTGCACCTCCCGCCTACTTTCCATGTCAAGTCTGTTTGTGTTTACATGTCTGTTAAACTGCATTTTTTGATGGCTTCCATGCAGGCTGGTCACAGTTCCAAGGACATTTCCTTGAACGATTTCCAAATGTGGAGTTGATTGGAGGACAATGTGGTGTGTGGATTGGAACCCTTTTCAGAGCTGAGAACCTGAAAATGGTTCCTTTTGCTGTATCTTTTCCCATGACAATGTTGAAGTCCATCTCCAGGATAGCGTGGACCTCGATTGGAGTCAGCTGATATTCAGTTCCCTGGAGGAGATGCATACAATTCATATGTAAAACTGTAACCAGAAAATAAGCATTAATGGGCTAGATGATTTCCATGTCATATGAATTGGATGATAATTACTTCCCTGCTTTAGTTTAGTTGTCACTTTCTCTATCGGTAGATATATCAAATTATATCTACCGACACCAGAGGTGTCTGGGAGGTACACAGTGACTGGCTCCACAAGCTGCATGTCACCCCTCCCTCTCCCTCTCCGACACATACACAAAAACACACCTTATGTCCTCCACCCTCCATCCTCCACCACACCCCTAGTACAGGCAGAGGAAGAGAAGAAGCGAGAGATTTTACTCTGCCCAAAATCTGTCCACAAAAATAATCCCACAACGTGAGGAATTTTAGCATGGAGGTCAATGAGAGAGTGTGGAATAACTTATTTTCTATGTGAGGTTTATTTGATTGAATAGAAGTTTGGTTAGGTTGTTAGGTTGTTACGAATGCACTGATATAAGTGAACGGACATGGCATTTCGCAACTTTATATCAAAGCATTGCCTGTTGTCATAGAGATAGATAAAGGACACATCATGGATATAACCTGTTTTAGCATAGACATTGCCCTTGAGAGCTTCCACCATTTTAAAGTAGTCAACTGGGTGGAGATTCCTATGAGTTGGGAGATATCAGCCAATGAAGAAAAAGAAAATGATAAAATGGAGATAGCCTCAAAGGCACTGCCTATGCTGTCACAGATGCTATAATGGCACAGATACAAAGATGAGTCATTTTTCTATCTCTATCGCCTGTCTTCCATGTAAGTATCTGCCCTCTTATGGGCTAGAATGGTCCCACCTGATCTCGCCTCCTCCTGCCTGCCATCCATCTTTGAGGACATGTAATTACCATTGTTAGAGTGGTCACTTGACTATCTTGTCAATATAATAGACAGTCTTTGGTACATGTAATGCGTGTGCACTGATCAGGGCCTGTCACGGGGCTGATGACAATTTCCACATGATGAACAGCGTCAGTCGTCGGCTTGTCTTCTCTGACACGGGACACCTCGCCATCCGGCCTAATAGCTCAGAGACAACACTGACATTACCTCATTATCATGTAGCAGGAGAGAATACCCATTCAGACTGGCTTGTTGTATTCTACCCTATAAAACTCAACATTTTGTAATGTATACCTGCAAAATAAGTTATACATTTTCCATTGAATCTCAATATATATATATTTAAAATTTTTATTTCACCTTTATTTAACCAGGTAGGCAAGTTGGGAGCAAGTTCTCATTTACAACTGCGAACTGGCCAAGATAAAGCAAAGCAGTGCAACACAAACAACAACACAGAGTTACACATGGAATAAACAGCCAATAACACAATAGAAAAAATCTATATACAGTGAGTGCAAATGAAGTACGATTAGGAAGGTAAGGCAAAAATAGACCGTAGTGGCAAAGAAATTACAATTGAGCAATTAAACACTGGAGTGATAGATGTGCAGAAGATGAATGTGCGAGTAGAGATACTGGGGTGCAAAGGAGCAACAAAATAACAATATGGTGATGAGGTAGTTGGATGGGCTATTTACAGATGGGTTATGTACAAATGCAATGATCTGTGAGCTGCTCTGACAGCTGATGCTTGAAGTTAGTGAGGGAGATATGAGTCTCCAGCTTCAGTGATTTTTACAATTTGTTCCAGTTATTGGCAGCAGAGAACTGTAAGGAAAGGCCGCCAAAGTAGGAATTGGCTTTGGGGGTGATCAGTGAAATATACCTGCTGGGGCGCTTGCTATGGGTGGGTGCTGCTATGGTGACCAGTGAGCTGAGATAAGGCGGGGCTTTACCTAGCAAAGACTTATAGATTACCTGGAGCCAGTGGGTTTGGCGACGAATATGAAGCGAGGGCCAGCCAACGAGAGCATACAGGTCGCAGTGGTGGGTAGTATACGAGGCTTTGATGACAAAACCGATGCCACTGTGATAGACTGCATCCAATTTGCTGAGTAGAGTGTTGGAGGCTATTTTGTAAATGACATCGCTGAAGTCAAGGATCGATAGGATAGTCAGTTTTATGAGAGTATGTTTGGCAGGATAAGTGAAATAGGAAGCCGATTCCAGATTTAATTTTGGATTGGAGATGCTTAATGTGAGTCTGGAAGGAGAGTTTGCAGTCTAACCAGACACCTAGGTATTTGTAGTTGTCCACATATTCTAAGTCAGAACTGCCCAGAGTAGTGATGCTGGACGGGTGGGTAGGTGTGAGCAGCGATCGGTTGAAGAGCATGCATTTAGTTTTGCTTGTGTTTCAGAGCAGTTGGAGGCCACGGAAGGAGAGTTGTATGACATTGAAGCTCTTCTGGAGGTTAGTTAACACAGTATCCAAAGAAGGGCCAGAGGTATACAGAATGGTGTCGTCTGTGTAGAGGTGGATCAGAGAATCACCAGCAGCAAGAGCGACATCATTGATGTATACAGAGAAAAGAGTTGGCCTGAGAATTTAATCCTGTGGCACCCCCATAGAGACTGCCAGAGGTCCGGACAACAGACCCTCCGATTTGACACACAGAACTCTGTCTAAGAAGTATTTGGTGAACCAGGTGAGGCAGTCATTTGAGAAACCAAGGCTGCTGAGTCTGCCGATAAGAATGTGGTGATTGACAGAGTCGAAAGCCTTGGCCAGGTCGATGAATACGGCTGCACAGTATTGTCTTTTATCGATGGTGGACTCAATTATATCGTTTAGGACCATGAGAGTGGCTGAGGTGCACCCATGACCAGCTCGGAAAACAGATTGCATAGCGTAGAAGGTACGGTAGGATACGAAATGGTCAGTGATCTGTTTGTTAACTTCGCTTAGAAAGGCTAGTAACAGGGGTTGCAACAATTGCGGTGGATAATTTTAGAAAGAGAGGGTCCACATTGTTTAGCCCAGCTGATTTGTAGCTCTTTCAGAACATCAGCTCTCTGGATTTGGGTGAAGGAGAAATCGGAGAGGCTTGGGCAAGTTTCTGTGGGGAGGTGCAGGGCTGTTGACCGGGTAGAGGTAGCTAGGTTGAAAGCATGGCCAGCCGTAGAAAAATGCTTATTGAAATGGTCAATTATAGTGGATTTATCAGTGGTGACGGTGTTTCCTAGCCTCAGTGCAGTGGGCAGCTGGGAGGAGGTGCTCTTATTCTCCATGGACTTTACAGTGTCCCAGAACCTTTTGGAGTTTGTGCTATAGGATGCAAATTTCAGTTTGAAAAAGCTAGCCTTTGTTTTCCTAACTGCCTGTGTATATTGGTTCCTAACTTCCCTGAAAAGTTGCATATCGCAGGGGCTATTTGATGCTAATGCAGTACGCCACAGGATGTTTTTATGCTGGTCAAGGGCAGTCAGGTCTGGAGTGAACCAAGGGCTATATCTGTTCCTGGTTATACATTTTTTGAATGGGGCATGCTTATTTAAAATGGTGAGGAAAGCACTTTTAAAGAATGACCAGGCATCCTCTACTGACGGAATGAGGTCAATATCCTTCCAGGTCGATTAGAAAGGACTGCTCACTGAAGTGTTTTAGGGAGCGTTTAACAGTGATGAGGGGTGGTCGTTTGACCACAGAGCCATTACGGACGCAGGCAATGAGGCAGTGATCGCTGAGATCCTGGTTGAAGACAGCAGAGGTGTATTTAGAGGGTAGGTTGGTCAGGATGATATCTTTGAGGGTGCCCATGTTTAGGGATTTGGGGTTTACCTGGTAGGTTCATTGATAATTTGTGTGAGATTGAGGGCATCTAGCTTAGATTGTTGGATGGCCGGGGTGTTAAGCATGTCCCAGTTTACGTCACCTAACAGTATGAGCTCTGAAGATAGATGGGGGTTAATCAATTCATATATGGTGTCCAGGGCACAGCTGGGGGCAGAAGGTGGTCTATAACAAGCTGCAACAGTGAGAAACGTGTTTCTGGAAAGGTGGATTTTAGAAGTAGAAGCTTGAATTGTTTCAGCACAGACCTGGATTGAATGACAGAACTCTGCAGGCCATCTCTGCAGTAGATTGCAACTCCGCCCACTGTGGCAGTTCTATCGTGCCAGAAAATGTTGTAGTTAGGGATGTAAATTTCTGGATTTTTGGTGGCCTTCCTAAGCCAGGATTCAGACACGACTAGGACATCCGGGTTGGCAGAGTGTGCTAAAGCAGTGAATAAAACAAACTTAGGGAGGAGGCTTCTGATGTTAAACTCTTGGAACCACCCCCCCTCCCAGATCCGGGATAATTGTCATCAACAACTATCAACTCCATCAAATTATGCTTTACAGCGAAAACAATACAAGCGTTTGTGTAAGTTTATCGATATACCAGCAAAACATTATGTACACCTTGCAGCAGGTAACTTTAAAAAAAAATCTGAAAAGCAATCAAATTAATCGTTTACCTTTGAGCTTCGGATGTTTTCACTCACGAGACTCCCAGTTAGACAGCAAATGTTCCTTTTGTTCCATAAAGATATTTTTTATATCCAATTACCTCCGCTAGTTTGATGCGTTACGCCTAGGAATCCACCGGAAATAGCGGTCACGACAACACAGACAAAAATCCCAAATTTTATCCATAAAATCGACAGAAACATGGCAAACATTTTTTATAATCAATCCTCAAGGTGTTTTTCAAATATCTATTCGATAATATATCAACCGGGACAGTTGACTTTTCACTAGGACCGGGAGGAAAAATTACTACCTCTCTGTTTAGTGCAAAAATCACACTGAGAGCCAACAACTGACCACTTATGCAATGTGAACGTTTACGCTCATTCTTCAAAATAAAGGCCTGAAACTATGTCTAAAGGCTGTTGACACCTTAGGGAAGCCACGGAAAAAGGAATCTGGTTGATATCCCTTTCAGTGGGCAATAGGGATGCATAGAAAGACAGGGGTTTCAAAATAAGAGTCACTTCCTGATTTTTCTCAGGATTTCGCCTGCAATATCAGTTCTGTTATACTCACAGACAATATTTTTACAGTTTTGGAAACTTTAAAGTGTTTTCTATCCTAAGCCGTCAATGATATGCATATTCTAGCATCTGGTCCTGAGAAATAGGCAGTTTACTTTGGGAACGTTATTTTTCCAAAAATAAAAATAGTGCCCCCTAGCTTCAAGAGGTTTTAACATGCATGAAACCAAGGCTTTTACGGTTACAGAAGTCAACAAATGAGAGCACCTGGGGAATAGGTGTAATGCTGGGGGCTACAGGGCCTGGGTTAACCTCTACATCACCAGAGGAACAGAGGAGAAGGATAAGGTTCTTAAAGCTATAAGAACCGGTCATCAAGTGCATTCAGAACAGATAATAAAGGAGCAGGTTTCTGGGCATGGAAGAATAGATTCAATGCATAACAGACAAGGGTATGGTACGATGTGAATACAGTGGAGGTAAACCTAGGTATTGAGTGACGATGAGAGGTTTTGTCTCTAGAGACATCATTTAAACCAGGTGAGATCACCGCATGTGTGAGAGGTGAAACAAAAGGGCAAGCTAAGGCATATTGACTAGGGCTGGAGGCTCTACATTGAAATAAGACAATAATCACTAACCAAAACAGCAATGGACAAGGCATATTGACATCAGGGAGAGGCATGTGTAGCCGAGTGATCATAGGGTCCAGTGGGTAGCTAGGTGAGCTGGAGGCACAGCGATTCAGACAGCTAGCGGGCCGGGGATAGCAGGCTAGCGGAAGGGCCTTAGGGGGACGTAGCAATGGAAGAGTCTGTTGTAGCCCCCTCGGACGGTTACGCCGGCAGACCAGTCGTGATGGATCGGCAGGGCTCTGTGTAGGCAGTAAAAGGGTCCAGGCCAATTGGCAAAATAGGTATTGTAGCCCAAGAAATTGGCTGATGGACCTCTTCAGCTAACAGTCCGATATGCTCTAGACAGCTAGCAGGCCGTGGCTAGCAGGCTAGCAGATGGGGCTTCTGGGGATGTCGCGACAGAGGAGCCTATTGAAACCCCCTCGGGCGGATTGCATCGGTAGACCATTTGTGATGGATCGGCGGGGATCTGTGTCGGCAGTAAAAATGGGTCCAGGCCAATTGGCAAAATAGGTATTGTAGACCAAGGAGTGGCTGATGGACCTCTTTCAGCTAGCCGGGAGATGGGTCTAGCAAGAGGCTAGTTCCAGGCTAACTGGTGCTTGCTTCGGGACAGAGATGTTAGCCAGGAGTATCCATTCGGATAGTAGCTAGCAAGCTGGGATGATCCAGGTGAAAAGATTTAGAGCTTGCGGTAGTAATCCAGAGATGTGGAGAAAAAGCAGTCCGGTATGCTCTGGGTTGAATCGCGGTGTGCAGACTGGCAGGAGCTGACCGTGCTAAGGTTAGCTGATGACCGCTAGCAGTGGCCAACTGACTACTAGCTAGTAAGCTGGCTAGCTTCTGTTGTGGATCCCAGTTCTCAAGTATAGAAAATAGCACATCCATACCAATAGATTGTATATTGGCAGCCATTTTGTTTTTACCATCTCTGGGCCTAGGATGGAGTGGGACCAGTGCAGTGGGACCAGGGTAGCAAATCAAATCAAATTTATTTATATAGCCCTTCGTACATCAGCTGATATCTCAAAGTGCTGTACAGAAACCCAGCCTAAAACCCCAAACAGCAAGCAATGCAGGTGTAGAAGCACGGTGGCTAGGAAAAACTCCCTAGAAAGGCCAAAACCTAGGAAGAAATCTAGAGAGGAACCAGGCTATGTGGGGTGGCCAGTCCTCTTCTGGCTGTGCCGGGTGGAGATTATAACAGAACATGGCCAAGATGTTCAAATGTTCATAAATGACCAGCATGGTCGTATAATAATAAGGCAGAACAGTTGAAACTGGAGCAGCAGCACGGTCAGATGGACTGGGGACAGCAAGGAGTCATGTCAGGTAGTCCTGGAGCATGGTCCTAGGGCTCAGGTCCTCCGAGAGAGAGAAAGAAGGAGAGAATTAGAGAACGCACACTTAGATTCACACAGGACACCGAATAGGACAGGAGAAGTACTCCAGATATAACAAACTGACCCTAGCCCCCCGACACATAAACTACTGCAGCATAAATACTGGAGGCTGAGACAGGAGGGGTCAGGAGACACTGTGGCCCCATCTGAGGACACCCCCGGACAGGGCCAAACAGGAACGATATAACCCCACCCACTTTGCCAAAGCACAGCCCCCACACCACTAGCAGGCTGTTATTGTGACTTTGGACATTCAGCTGACCTTGACCTAATTTGTTACTCTAAATTTAAAGCGCATCCCAGAAAGCCGAAGTGGTAGCTCGCCGCTCGGTGACATAACCACCATAGTCTAGTTCCATGGTCAAAATTTGACCATTAGCAGCTATGCTGAAACGGTTACTGTGTGGTGTAGATTGGCCTTGGAGTCTGTCAGAGGGCCGACGTATGACACAGTTGTCTGGTCATGAAGTGCAAGGCGAGAGAGGGACACTGGCTGTGTTTGGAATAGGATTACAATGAGCTTGATGAGCTATTTCATTCTATTTGTTTAATGAGAGAACGTCTGTCTGTGATAAGTCAACACAGCTGAGTAATTCTACTCCTGTTAGAAATGCAGGTCTCAGCATAGCTTCCCTGGAGGCTGAATATTCATATTCACACCTGTGACACCAAGCCCTCATCTCACTGAAGCAGAATCACTCTCATTGAATTATTATTGCATTTTATGATAATACATGAATGCATTAATCCTGCTATGTTAATGCCAATGTCCTCTCCTTCTACGTGTGTATATTGTATACTTCAGGACACCTGTGTTAACTGATAAACCAACTGTATTGTGTGCTAAAATAATAGTTTTGTTTCAGCTCAGGAGCATGATTTTTACCTACTCACTGGTCTTCTGATTCTGGTGAGTGGAGAGCTGCAACATAAACGCTAATAATGAGTGTCTCCAGTGTAAAGAGAGGGGGAAGAGTTGTATCTAAGTAAACAGAGGAACACAGCTCTATTTCTAACTCTGGTTGGAGGGTCTATTCTGTTTGCTTCATCTTGCAGACACTCAACACTGCTGCTCCAGGGCTTCCTGTGTAAAATGGAGGGTCTCTCACTGTACATGTGCCAACTCTCCACAGTGGTAACCATGGCGGACTAGGTTTAAGGAGGATTATGTCTTCAATGGCCAGAGGCTCTGGTTGTCTATCTATCTACAGTATTTTTGGTCTGGGCTTCTTTTCGCTCTGTAGATGGTCAACTAACACTGGCTACAATGTTGTGGATAGGTAATACTAATTTCGGTAATACTAATTTTGCTCTGGAACTCTGGGGTCATGGGGGATATGAGGCCGATGGGAAACAAGATATATGACACCTGTTAATTGAAACGTGAACCTGTCTGCATGCAGATTTGACTGCCTTGAAGTCCTGTCCATGGCAAATGGACTGGTCTGGTGAACTTTGAACCCTTAGATAGAGATGTCTCCACTAGGCTCCCATCCACTGATCATCAAAAGGGTTTGAGTTCAGTTCCAACTGAGGGTTGAAGACCCGACAGCCCTCAGGTTGAGTGATCGATCAAGTGGCTGCCCTTTTCATCACATGGTTGTCATGAAGGTAGGCTAAATGGAAACAGTCTGGATAGGAGATATAACCAAAGGTAACTCTAAAGGGGAAAGCCTTTGTCCCAGTGGTATATTTTACTCTTTGAAGTCAAGAGGCTTTCAAATATATTCTCCATTATCAACCACTCATTAATGTTAACCACTGATATGTATACTGTCATGGAGAAATGGAGGACAGACAGACAGACAGACAGACAGACAGACAGACAGACAGACAGACAGACAGACAGACAGACAGACAGACAGACAGACAGACAGACAGACAGACAGACAGACAGACAGACAGACAGACAGACAGACAGACAGACAGACAGACAGACAGACAGACAGACAGACAGACAGACAGACAGACAGACAGACAGACAGACAGACAGACAGACAGACAGACAGACAGACAGACAGACAGACAGACAGACAGACAGACAGACAGACAGACAGACAGACAGACAGACAGACAGACAGACAGACAGACAGACAGACAGACAGACAGACAGACAGACAGACAGACAGACAGACAGACAGACAGACAGACAGACAGACAGACAGACAGACAGACAGACAGACAGACAGACAGACAGACAGACAGACAGACAGACAGACAGACAGACAGACAGACAGACAGACAGACAGACAGACAGACAGACAGACAGACAGACAGACAGACAGACAGACAGACAGACAGACAGACAGACAGACAGACAGACAGACAGACAGACAGACAGACAGACAGACAGACAGACAGACAGACAGACAGACAGACAGACAGACAGACAGACAGACAGACAGACAGACAGACAGACAGACAGACAGACAGACAGACAGACAGACAGACAGACAGACAGACAGACAGACAGACAGACAGACAGACAGACAGACAGACAGACAGACAGACAGACAGACAGACAGACAGACAGACAGACAGACCAGACAGACAGACAGACAGACAGACAGACAGACAGACAGACAGACAGACAGACAGACAGACAGACAGACAGACAGACAGACAGACAGACAGACAGACAGACAGACAGACAGACAGACAGACAGACAGACAGACAGACAGACAGACAGACAGACAGACAGACAGACAGACAGACAGACAGACAGACAGACAGACAGACAGACAGACAGACAGACAGACAGACAGACAGACAGACAGACAGACAGACAGACAGACAGACAGACAGACAGACAGACAGACAGACAGACAGACAGACAGACAGACAGACAGACAGACAGACAGACAGACAGACAGACAGACAGACAGACAGACAGACAGACAGACAGACAGACAGACAGACAGACAGACAGACAGACAGACAATGAGGAAGTGGCAAGAAAAAATAAGGAACAGCAAATCCTCCCATTGTTAATAAGCCAATAGACACAAATGGAGGAGTAGGCAGCTGAGAGTGCCTCTCGTCAACTGAGCTCTTGATGACGCTGCCAGTGCCAATGTTGCCATGGTAATAATTAGCAGCCCATAGGAGTGAACAGGTCAGCTGTTTGGTAGAGAGACTAAACACACTCCATCACCATAATACACCGCCTCACCAATGGCCTATATGTTGGTAACCTTTTATGACAATAAACGATGGATAGGCAGGCGTCTTTATCCATGGTTTGCTCTGTCGGAGTGACTAATTTGAGCTCTTAGCTCTAACCCATTACCGGTTGCTGCACAGCTCCAGATTCATACTATTATTAGACTCTTGATATGAAACAAGGTCAGTCCAATAGCCTTGTCTTATTAGGCTGCCACTACTTTGCCTTAAAGAGACATGTATCCCTGTACCAGTAGAGTAATGTGCATAGTATACATCCATTCATTACAGTAAACCATAGCCATACCATAGGAAGTATAACCCCACACTGTGGGATATCTTAAAAGTTGAAAGTTCCTTTGATAGACTACAGTATCTGTGTATGTGCTGCCTTTAGACTAGTAGAGAGAATGGAGTGATGCTATAGTAGTAAGAGCTGCTAAATGAGGGGCCTGCCCTGTATCTGGCTGAGGCAGGACCTCAGCTGTTGTCCATGACAAGATCAGCTCATGATCACTCCTCCTCTGGGGGGGGTTGGCGAGGGATGCTCTCGCTGAGATATATCATGTGTTGAACACAGGGGCGCACCAGCAAATTTTGCCAGGTGGCATATGACAGACTGGCTGGTATTCTCAAAGAACTGCCTGCCCGCTCACAACGGAGAAATATTGCTCCTTACGTTGAAGAAGCCACATGCTCAGTGGTGTAGATATCCTAAGAGTGTGAATTCAAAGTGACAAGCTCCCTGAGACTACAGAGAGAAGCTGAGCCTCCCCATAAGGAGGCTCTGAAGAGCACAGTGAAAAAGGGGGCCATGGGACAGCTGCAAGGGGGGGGGGCAGCTCCATCACAGATCTGTCTGACCTCTGACCCCTGGATGCAAGAGTCAAATCCCTGAGTCTCTCTTCCTCAGTGTCTCTGCTCTGCTGCTGTTTGCTGGGCGCCACAATTATACCCTGCACTGAGAGTTTAACCACAGCTTATTCTTTCCACTACTGCCTTTCTGCTATCTATTTAGTGATGTGTTTCCATGGTTTGGTTGTTGGTTGTAATTTGGTCTTCCGTGAACCTCAAATTGATTGGACTCATCAACAACTGACATGGGCAATAAACTACACTTCAACCCTTGAGAAGCTTGTCTCACAGAAGCGTGAAGTGTGTCACCCACAATGTCAAACCTAAAACCCCAGCCTTACATTCATTTAATTCATTTACTTGGGGGAACTGCTCAATAGATTTCTATAGAAATTATGCAAACATGTGCACTCTCTCACACACACACACACACACACACACACACACACAACATCATCAACAGACTTCAAATCATGTGACTGGCTGCTGCGGAGATCAGCTTGCTATTATTACTCAATGAGGAGGGTCTGACAGAATCTAACCACACTGCCTCAGCCAACTCAGCTCAACTCATGGTGGTTCAAAGTTCCACATGTAACATACTTTGAATATTTACAGTAGAGGCGTAGGACCTATTTGTCAATGACAGACGTGGATGAGCACAGATGTATAGGAATGGTTGCATTGGGCCTGCTGCCTATTTAAACGTCATGCTGTGCTTTTCTGGGAATGTGATGACATGTACTTTGCCCATTGCAAAACAGCAGGCCCGAGAGCGACACTGTCTGCAGACCTGCTAACTCTCACCTGATACCAGGGGCTTTAAAATCTGACAGTGACTAATTGAAGAGGCTACGGTCTGAGCCGGCACTATCTATGCATTTCTTGCAATCGCCTTTCGCATCCCAGATAACATCAAAGCAGGACTATTTCTATCAGTGTGATGATAGCACTGCAGCCTGTGTTTTCTGCTCTTGGAGGAGTTGAGTGTATGTCACAGGCGCCAACGTCGCCGAGGCAGCAGGCAGTGGGCGACAGGAAGTGGGCGCCTGGCTTCACTCAGATGGTGCTCACTCGTCCACACTCACCCAGCTCTGAGTGGCTGCTGCCTCAGTTACCTTCTGGGACATGTTACTGTTGTTAGTGAATATGTCTGAAGAGACCGTTTTACTGTCAATGGTAGTCAGTTATTTATTGGAAGGATTCCAACTAAGCTGTATTTTATCTTCAGTGCAATATCTGATCATTTAACCCTGTCCAATATATTAACAGTTTCACTCCCACTCACAACCACAGGCAATAGCAATCATCCCACTCACAACAGTCCACAATATTGTATAGTCCTCCACCCTCGGCCTCAGTCAGCTATCCCTTATGCTCTTAGCCTCCTCACCTCATCTGGTTTTACAAACCACATCAGGGAACAGTTGCTTCAGAAACACTCAATTACAACAGTAAACACCAGCTTCCCCTGAGGAATCAGTCATAGGTATAACCGTTCTGACACAAGATCACACAGCAGCACACACAAACAACAAGCCCCTGGGATAAGTCTTTAAGACTTCAGTCACTAACATGTCAATGGACACTGCCAAAAAGAGAGTGTTGGTGGTTCTCTCTACCAAACAGCTGACCTGTTCACTCCTATGGGCTGCTAATTATGGTCCTCTGTGAGGAACAGGAACAACAACAAACAGTCCTCTGGCATCAAAGTGAAAGGTAATGAGGGACAGAGTTCGTCTGGATTTCCTTCCCTCCCAGTGACACATGATGACTGGACTGGCCTGTATGCAGTTGAGGCAGCCACTAATGGCCCACGTGAGCATTGTGGTAAACACAATTGTTTAGTGTTTAAGGAAAAGACACCTAAACATTTACTATACATTCAAGAGGTAGGTTAGTCCACATGGGAAAAGCCAAACAGAACGCAACAGTCATATAACTGATGTGGTTGGATGATGGATCACATGGTTGCCCCAGGGAGCAAATGACCACTGTTAGACAAGCAGAGGGGCTATGGCAGTTGTGGCGAATGACTACAGACAGGACCTGGCAGGTTGGGAAGTACAGGCCAGAAGGAGGGGCGGTGGAGAGTGGATATTAATTCACCTTGGGGGCCGTATGATCTACTGTTGCTCTGCTGAGGCATCCAATCAGAAGCCTGTAACAAATTAGCACTATGATGTCTCAGAAGGCCTTGGCTGTAAGATAGATAGAGCTTGGCTCTGTATTACATCCACAGATGGTTTCTTGGTGGTACCTGCCTCGTGGAGAGAGACAATTCACTGCCATGCTTGGCTCTGCCTGCATCGCAGACTTTGTCTTCTATATTCCGCTCAAGCTACCAATGATCCCTGCAAATTTTATTACAAGCAAATGGATTTACTGTGTTTGACGTGACATCATCCTTACATAATGAATGGTTGGATCTTTATAATCTAACCCGTGGGAAAGGTGTAGCTGTTCAGTCTCCCATACAGTATGGTGCTGCATGTTATGTATAGTAATAGCATAAACCGATGACAGTAAGGTGTTTAGGTAGGAGAGGGGCCCTGCTTTAAGGTTGATATACAATTTCTCCACTATTGGCTTGACAATCAACGTTTGAAAGCAGTAGCAAGAACTTTTGAAGTTGATTTTGATACACATTTGACACATTTTCTAGTGTGTGTTTATTCGGTAGGATGATTTCATTGAGTTTGAGCACCTCCATTAACACATTGAGAAGAACAATACGCAGACGCTGACAGATTGTCAGTGTTCCAATACAAACACTACAGATATCAATGCCGTCCAACACACGTACCTTGAACTCACTCACACTGTCCATCACATTACGGGGAGGTCTGCTCCCTGCAATGCCCAGAAGCAGCTTACACATCACGTTCCACTACTAGCTCTCCTAATATCAGCACATAAAACCCTTTTAGCCATCATCCTGACACCACAGACGTTTGGCGTGCTCCACCTCCCCTGTGACTAAACACAAAAGACCTCCCTCCAGGATCTCCTGATGGCTGTTTGCACCATAGACTTTGGTTCGAGGGGTGGCCAGTAAATCAGGATGAACTGGGCCTGATCCCCCTTCTGTGTATCTTGGCCTCCCACGGGTTCTCCTGGCCTAGAGATCCTCCACGCCTCAGCGTCGGTCCTACCAGGAGGCTGATTTATGCTCTGAGTCTGCAGAAATCAATTACTGTTAAGTCTGTCCTCCTTATGATTTAAAAAAGATGGCAAAAAAGACCTAGATGGCAAAAAAGACCTAGATGGCAAATATAATCTATCTAAAAAACTGGAGGCCACTTACACTTCAATAGCAGCTACCTCTCAGAGAGTTTTGAAATTTCAAGAGGAGTTAAAGAAGGGTGTCCTCTGTCACCATATCTATTTGTTATGGCCATTGAAATGCTAGCTATTAAAATCAGATTAAAGAACAATGTTAGAGGATTTGAAATCCAAGGCTTAAAAACAATGTTATCTATGTATGCCGATGATTCACGTTTTATATTAAGTCAGCAAGCTAGATCCCTGTGTTGTCTCATTGAAGATCTAGATTACTTTTCAAATCAAATCAAATCAAATGTATTTATATAGCCCTTCTTCAATCAGCTGATATCTCAAAGTGCTGTACAGAAACCCAGCCTAAAACCCCAAACAGCAGGCAATGCAGGTGTAGAAGCACAGTGGCTAGGAAAAACTCTAGAAAGGCCAAAACCTAGGAAGAAACCTAGAGAGGAACCAGGCTATGAGGGGTGGCCAGTCCTCTTTTCTGTTCTCTCTGGACTTAAACCTAATTATGTGTACAATATTACGTATTGAATCTTTAATAAATACTACTTTTACATTACACTGCAGTTTACCTATAAAATGGGCTGACGGTGAAGTAGACATACTTGGTGTTCATATCACAAGATATATAAATGATCTCTCCACAATGAATTTCGATAGAAAACGACTAAAAATAGAGAAGATCCTGCAACCATGGAGAGGTAAATACTTGTCTATTTATGGGAAAATTGCAGTGATTAACTCCTTAGTCATATCTCAATTTACTCACTTACTTATGACTCTGCTTACTCCCGATGTCACGCCCTGACCTTAGAGAGCCATTTTATTTTTCTATTTGGTGAGGTCAGGGTGTGATGTGGGGTGGGCATTCTATGTTTTGTATTTCTTTGGTTTTGGCAGAGTGTGGTTCCCAATCAGAGGCAGCTGTCTATCGTTGTCTCTGATTGGGAATCATACTTAGGTAGCCTGTTTCCCATCTATGTTGTGGGATCTTGCTTTTTTTTTTTGTTAGCTTTGTGAAGCTGGCAGAACGTGATGGCCGTTATATTCCTTTTGTTGTTTTTTGTTTGGTGTTCTGAGAATTAAAGATCACTAACACTTATCACGCTGCACCTTGGTCTACTTCTTCAGATGATCGTTACACCCAATGATTCGTTTTTCAAATCATATGAGCAGAAAATATTTAGCTCTATCTGGGATGCTTAACCAGACAAGATAAAGCATGCCAATCTATATAATGAATATGAACTGGGTGGGTTGAGATTATTAAATATAAAAACACTAAACATATCTCTAAAAGCTTCACTTATACAAAAGTTTTACTTGAACCCTAAATTGTTGTCAAGTAGATGACTAAGAAAAGCTCATCCAATGTTTAAAAATGTCCTTTTTGCCTTTGTGCAGATTGCCATGTCTCATTTTCAATTATTTGAAAATTGAACCTTTTTCAAAGTATTTCTCTATTTCAAACAAGCATTGCAATTACAATTTCAAATTCATCCCCCTGAAAAGATAAAACAAATATTACAACAAATATTATGACAACTCAAATGTGCTGGTTGATAAAATACCTGTATTTATGGGAAAGATGTTTGAAAAGTGAATTTTGTTTTTAAATGATATTGTAAATTGGAATGGTAGATTTATGTCTTTCATGGAGTTCTCAGAATTGAATGAGAAGGTCTGCTCAATCAAAGATTAGAACCAATTGATTACATCATTACACCAAAAATGGAGGATGCGGGAGGTGGTATGGAACTGGTCTGCCTGCCCAATATAAAGGATCCAAACTGGCGGAGGAATGAAATTAGCATAAATAGGAAAGTATACCAGTTTCATTTGAGGACCAGGATGTTGACAGCTGTGCTATACAGATTGTAAAATAGTTGGGAAGAGATTTTTGATATACCGATTCCATGGTACAGGGTGTAGGAGTTCAAGACTTGCCACCAACAAAATGTTGAGTATTTGGGGCATGCAATCATCGCAGCTCTGCAGATGTTGTTGTGAGGATTCATAATCAATATACCATTTGTTTTGGTTTTGACCTCAGGTAGTCTGTTTCTGGGGCCTGTTGCACAAAAGTAGAATTAAGACATCCGGGATAAATGACTCAGCTGAGCTCAATGAAGCCAAAACATGTGCGTCCAGGCTTAATTGGTTGCACAAAGACCAAGCCAGGATGAGCAGACACGGATTCATTAAGCCAGGTGAAACCAATCCTGGATAGGTGCGCGCTCACGGCTCACTCAAATAGACCCCGCCACAGATCACAGATTAACTGATTTACCATGGCAACTAGAGCCGCGTACTTTTCCCCGTCGGAAGCACAAATCCTCATGGAGGCATACGAGGAGGTAAAATATATAATTAAGAAGAAAGGCAACACCGCCACAGTGATAAAGCAAAGAGAAAAAGGGTGGCAAAGTATTGCAGACCGCCTGAATGCGTAAGTAGTGCACAATTACACACTCACCGCTCCGCTGAAACATCACAATTACAATTCAAATATTTAATTCACATCTCCAAAAATGCTGTTGTACTGTAATTATGAAACGGTTAAATGTTTTATTGAAATGCACTGCAGATATGAGTGAAATTGTGTAAAGTAACTCCATCACACTGTATAAAGCTATGATAAATTTTGATATTTTTACTGAAAACAAGACAAAAATACCAAGTAATTTTTTGCAGTGTGACTCCATTGTGTGTGCGTGTGTGTGTGTGCGTGTGTGTGTGTGTGTGTGTGTGTGTGTGTGTGTGTAGATTAAACATGAACGGGCCAAAACGGACATGGCGGCAGGTCAAAATCAAATACAAGAACATTCTGCAGAATGGTATGGTCCCTGACTAATGTTTAACAAAGCACAAGCATATATTGTACCCAGAAGGTGCCTGCTCACACATTGTCTGTACTGTTTTAGCAGTGAAAAAGAATACCCACAGACAAGGCACGGGTGGTGGGTCACCAAAGGCTGACCTTACCCCAGCAGAGGACATGGCCTTGGAGCTAAATAAAGGCAGGCCCGTCTTAGAGGGGATCCCTGGGGGGAAAGAGACGAGCATAGGTTCCTCCCAAGATGCCACCCGCTTCATTCAAGGTATGTCCTTCCATCTCTACATGGGATACAACCACATTCATATTGAATCAATTTGGACTGTCTGACTTTGGTTTACCTATTGCCTTGCAGTGTCTGGCAGCACTGTGTTCCTGTTAGAGCCACCAGCACAAGCACCAGACGATGCTGATCCAGTGAGTACTCCATCAAAGGCATACTGTAGGCCTGGCATGTCTTGTCTACTAGCTTCAATATGAATCCGATTAAATGTGATAGGGTGAAGGCCCCAGTGCAACAGCACATGATGGAGACGATGATGAGGAGGAGACCATCTCTCTGGATTCCAGAAGGCATGAGGTATCATGTTAAGACTGTGAAAGTACTATTTACTCTACAATGGTGAGGAGTCCTCATCAAAATCAAAAAATCTAATTTCTTTTACAGGACCCAGATGCTATACAGTGGGAAAACCAGCCTGGCAACAGTGCGTATTAATAAAAGGACACCACATCCTGCCAAATTCCAGCTGCGCTAATTGTATTGTGTTCACAGAGCTCACAAGCTATCAGAAAGTTGTATGGCAACCACCTCCGGCGCCAAATAGAACTGGCAGACATAGACATTCAGTACAAGAAGAAAAAGATGGAAAATCTTGCACTGGAGTTCGAAATAAAAAAGAGGACAATTAGGAAACTGGACCTTGAAATAAAAAAACTTGAGAGGGAGGTGAGATATGCCTTCAATGTACACTGTATGCTAACTGTAACACAAATGTATTAATCATTATTTTTCTTTCCTCCCCCAGCTCCAAGAAGATGACACAGCTCAAAATAAAAATTAGGTATATTCTCGTAAAGTCAAGTGAGCCATGACATATGAGCTCTTATTGTGAGCACACAGGACGGTGGCATCTTTCTAAGGTTTTTTTTATTTTCCCAGCAATCAGTACAACCAAGTCATCGTTATAAGGCATCGCCCTCTTTTGCCCACCCCCCCCAGCACCAGGTGTGGCCACTAGCCTATATGAAGGCCCAAAATTGTGTGTTCCTTTCTGCTCTGACAATGGCATGCCCATTCGTGCGAGATGTGGTGGATGAAGAAGCACTTGTGCTGAGGAGAGCCTTCAGGCGAGAAAGGGTCTTCAGGGACCGGTTGGACCCACTGGCCTTCCCTGATGACCATCTATATGAAAGATACAGGTTTTCTGCAGATGGCATCAGGTATCTATGCAGACTACTGGGTCCCAGGATTAAGCACCGCACTGCACGGAGCCATGCACTGAGTGTGGAGCAAATGGTTTGTGTGGCCTTGCGCTTTTTTGCTAGTGGAGCCTTCCTGTACTCAGTGGGGGATGCTGAACAAGGCCACAATTTGCCGCACAATAAGGAGTGTGTGTCTGGCTATCAAAGCATTAGCAGATGTCTTCATCTCCTTCCCTGGCCACAGAAGACTCTGTGACATCAAAGAGGAGTTCTATAGGATTGCAGGTAAGAGGATCTACAAATTACAGGACAACTGTTAACACATAGTAGGATACTCATTACTTTGTGTGACAGGTTTCCCCAATGTCATTGGTGCAGTGGACTGCACACACATAAGGATAAAAGCCCCCTCAGGTGCCCATGAGGCCGATTTTGTGAATAGGAAATCCTTTCACAGCATTAATGTTCAGGTGAACATAACTTTTTGATATTGTCCATTGACGAACACTCTGCATTGCCAGTGATGTGCATTGATTGGTGTAATATTCCTCATCTTATGATTTCAGATGGTCTGCAATGCTGACTGTGTGATCAGCAATGTTGTGGCAAAATGGCCTGGCTCAGTCCATGACTCCAGAATCTTTCGGGCCTCTGAAATCTATCACAAGGTAAGCCACACAACCCCTATTTATAACCATCATGGCTGTGTCAAGAATATCACTGTGTTTATGAGGTAGTAATGATGAGATTTTGTGTTGACAGGTGAATTCTCTGGTGTGTTGCTGGGAGACAGGGGGTATGGCTGCCAGCCTTTTCTCCTGACACCTTTCACAGACCCCCAGGAAGCACAGCAGGCCTACAACCATGCCCATGCCAGGACCAGGGCCAGAGTTGAAATGACCTTTGGCCTCCTGAAGGCACGCTTTCACTGCCTTCACAAATTAAGGGTCAGCCCTGTTAGGGCATGTGATATTACTGTGGCTTGTGCTGTCCTCCACAATGTGGCCTGCCTGAGGAAGGAGAGGGCCCCCAGAGTGCCACCAGCCATGGACTGGGACAATCCGGCAATCTTCCCTGATGACGACAGTGGTCGGCTGCTGAGGGACCAATATGTGTTGAATTATTTTAGTTAGTATGTGTGCTTTCAATTTTGGTTAAATATGTCCTGTGGTGGCAGAGGAATTTGGTTTTTTTTGGGTTCGTTTTTTGACGAATTTGGCCTCTTATGATGTTTGTGCGGTATACTGTGTGTAATACAAGGCTGCAGGGAGGCTACTGCATCCATTCATTTGTCTGTTCAGTTGATGTGTATGGATTTGTCCTGCATTTATTTTAGTGTGCAGACATGCAGGGTGTGTTATATACAGACCTTTGAATGTGTATGTATCATTTTGTATAATATGCTTGGATTCTGTGCTTTCCATCTTGTAGAGTCACTGTGACTTCAGTTTCGAAAGGAGCTGATGGTTTACCTGCTTTGTTTTGTCCTTATTCAATAAAGGAACATAATGTTACACATTGTGTTTTTATATTCATATGGAATGTGTATTTGTTTATATGACAGAGTACTAGGGCCACACTGAAGAAAAAGGATAAAGTCATACATTTATGAGGCTGGTTCTTTCTGCAGAAAAGCTACATATTGTTTTTACAGTTTTGATACTTATGACAATGTGATACTTACTATTCTGGCACATCAGCATGTCTTTGTTTATGAAACCATACTGAAGTACAATTTCACGAAATGCCCCACATCTGTCATTTTAACAACTGTCCTCCTTTAAAACAACTGGTTACAATATTATGACTTGTGTTTTTTTCCCCTCTGTGGCCCTAATATTCTATCATTTTATATATAGCCTTATAGTCTATGGGAAACTGTAAATTATCTAATGATAGCAACATCTAAAAATCATTTTTTATCCAAAATCATTGAAATTAATGATCACAAACGTTTAATAACAGTGGGTCTAGTTATATGTGATAACAATGTATAGTGAGCAGTGAAATAACTATTGGTTTCCATTTGTGGTGACTGCTGACTGACATTAGGGATGAGATTAAATAGATCCTGGAATTTAGCCTGGTCTGGAGCAGGCTAGCTCCACAGAATAAATCTCCATGGTAATTTATACCATAACATATCCTCCTGCCCCCCATCCATCTTTAGTGCAACCGGATTATGGATCAATTGAGCCAGGATCACCAAGATATCCTGGCTTAATCCCTTATCCTAGTTTTGTGCAACAGGCCCCTGGTCTCAGGTTCTGGAATGGCTGAAAAAGCTAAACATTAATCTAAAATTGATCCTAGAAATAGCATTGTTGGGAGATCTGGAGAGACTTGGTCAGTCAATTTCTAACATACTAATACTCTAAAAGTATTTTTCTTCAACTCACAATCTGTGGATAGTATTCGATTAGATAGATTCAAACTTTATGTTAAACATCACAGCATTATTGAAAGATATTCTGTATGGTGCATAGAAATCCGAAGAGGGTGGCCAGCAGAGATAGGTGGGATGGGACGAGGGAAGCTGAGGGTTGGGATGTGGAATTGGAGACAAGTGGGATTGGGATAAAATTACTGTCAATGTTTGCTTGAGGCTGATGCCAAGCAGCTGTTTGTACGCGTGTACACATGTAAATACACACACTCTCATTCAAACACACACACATCTACTTTGTGCATGACACAAGTCATTTTTCCAACAATTGTTTACAGACAGATTATTTCACTTTAATTCACTGTATCACAATTCCAGTGGGTCAGAAGTTTACATACTCTATGTTGACTGTGCCTTTAAACAGCTTGGAAAATTCCAGAAAATGAAATCATGGCTTTAGAAGCTTCTGATAGGCTAATTGACATAATTTGAGTCAATTGGAGGTGTACCTGAGGATGTACTTCGAGGCCTACCTTCAAACTCAGTGCCTCTACTCTTGACATCATGGGAAAATCAAAAGAAATCAGCCAAGACCTCAGAAAATTGTTTTTAGACCTTCACAAGTCTGGTTCATCCTCGGGAGCAATTTCCATACTCCTGACGGTACCACATACAAACAATAGTACGCAAGTATAAACACCATGGGACCACGCAGCCGTCATACCGCTCAGGAAGGAGACGCGTTCTGTCTCCTAGAGATGAACGTACTTTGGTGCAAAAATGCAAATCAATCCCAGAACAACAGCAAGGACCTGTGAAGATGCTGGAAGCAACAGGTACAAAGGTATCTATATCCACAGTAAAACAAGTCCTATATCGACATAACCTGAAAGGCCGCTCAGCAAGGAAGAAGCCACTGCTCCAAAACCGCCATAAAAAGCCATTTACCATTTGTAACTGCACATGGGGACAAAGATCATACTTTTTGGAGAAATGTTTTCTGGTCTGATGAAACAAAAATTGAACTGTTTGGCCATAATGACCGTCGCTGTGTTTGGAGGAAAAATGGGGAGGCTTGCAAGCCGAACAACACCATCCCAACCGTGAAGCACGGGGGGGGGGGCAGCATCATGTTGTGGGGGTGCTTTGCTGCAGGAGGGACTGGTGCACTTCACAAAATAAATGGCATCATGAGGCAGGACAATTATGTGGATATATTGAAGCAACATCTCAAGACATCAGTCAGGAAGTTAAAGCTTGGTCGCAAATGGGTCTTCCAAATGGACAATGACCCCAAGCATACTTCCAAAGTTGTGGCAAAATGTCTTAAGGACAACAAAGTCAAGGTATTAGAGTGGCCATCACAAAGCCCTGACCTCAATCCTATAGAAAATGTGTGGGCAGAACTGAAAAAGCGTGTGCGAGCAAGGAGGCATACAAACTTGACTCAGTTACACCAGCTCTGTCAGGAGGAATGGGCCAAAATTCACCCAACTTATTGTGGGAAGCTGGTGGAAGGCTACCCAAAACATTTGACCCAGGTTAAACAATTTAAAGGCAATGCTACCAAATACTAATTGAGTGTATGTAAACCTCTGACCCACTGGAGAATGTGATGAAAGAAATAAAAGCTGAAATAAATCATTCTCTCTACTATTATTCTGACATTTCACATACTTAAATTAAAGTGGTGATCCTAACTGACCTAAGACAGGGATTTTTTACTAGGATTAAATGTCAGGAATTGTGAAAAACTGAGTTTAAATGTATTTGTCTAAGGTGTGTGTAAACCTCCCGACTTCAACTGTATGTTTGACAACTATTACTTTTATTTCACTACATTCCCAAAAAATATATTGTACTTTTTACTCCATACATGTTCCCTGATAACCCAAAGTACTTGTTACATTTTGAATGCTTAGCAGGACAGGAAAATTGTGAAATTCACATACATAACAAGAGATCCAGTGGTCATCCCTACTGCCTATAGTCTGGCAAACTCACTAAACACAAATGTATCTTTGTAAAAAAATGTCTGAGGTTTGGAGTGTCCCGCTGGCAATCCATACATTTTCAAAACAAGAAAATGGTGTTGTCTGCTTAATATAAGGAATTTGAAATGTTTTATACTTTTACTTATATTTTTTTAACTTAAGTATATTTGAGTAATTACATTTACTCTTGATACTTAAGTATTTTTAAATACCAAAAAGTTTGGACTTTTACTCAAGTTGTATTGTACTGTGTGACTTTAACTTTTGGTACTTTTTCCACCACTGGTCCTTGCTGGACGTCCACTGAGTCTGATGGAGGGACCAGGGTTGGGAAAAGAAGTGGCAGCCAGTTGGATCTGCAGAGGAGATCTCTCTCTCTCTTTCTCTCTCTCTCTCGTCAACCCTTCTGTCCTCACAGTTGTCGGTCTGTCTTGAGGTTTAACTCATGTGGGTGGAGCTGTGTAAATGTTTTGGATAATTTCTTTGCTTGGATGGCTTTTTGGCTCAGGTTGTCAGATTTTGTCAGATTGTCCAGAGTCAGGCGGGTTTAATCGCACAACAACATCTCTGATGCTGCTGACAGATACTAGAGGGTTCCATTAACAAATTAAGCATCGTGTCAAGCAATGTTACAGAAGATTAACTAAAGCAGCTTATAATGGGCAACCAACTTAAGAAATATGTATCTGTATCACTATTATCCCCACTTGTTTTATACACAGGGATGTTCTAGATTGTAGGAAATAAATTACTTTGAGATCCAGGAGCCGTTCCCACCAGAATTAGCAGGACAATTATACCAACAATTATTGCACTCAAAACCATAAACACTATCATTATGAACATGACAGTAAATGGCACTTCCATTTAAATAGTTGTGGCATGCTCCATGATGACTGCCTAGGAACTGGCCTCTAGAAACAACTCCACAACCAGCATACAAGGAAGCAAAACCACACCCCTGTGACGTACACATGGGCATCTGCCAATAAAGGTATTTTCCCCCGACAAAACACACACACAAACACTACTGAGAGACAAAGCAGTCCATACCATGGCTTACACCCTTGGGTTTCCAATCCAATGTGAGGCCAAGGAGGAAGTCAATAGTTTCCTTTAGATAAGTTGTTGTTGCACACTAGTCACTAAATGTTTTCCTATCGACCCACAGTGCTTCAAAGCACCCATGGTAAAAGGCTTCTACTTGGTCTCTCTCATATCTAATGTAATTATCTCCATGGACTGGCCAGCTAATGTTTCATTGACAATAGTCTCTCTCTCTCCATAATGGCTCCTCTGAAGGAGTGGCACAGCTGACACAGATGGGCACAAACTAAGTAAACATACTAATATCCTGCTACTACAGTGAAACTACCACAGAGACATTTAAGTAGAAAATAGAGACATATTTGTTCAACTAGTGTTTGTTTTGTAAACAAGCTTTTGAAAATTCAAAGTCTGATTAAGTGACCATGGTCACATTTCATTTAAAGGTCCAGTTGAACATTCTTTGGGATGTAATTTCATCTGGCATTTTAATCACTGGTGAGATGATTTTGAGTTTTTTTAGGGCTTCACAAATAACTCTAAATGTAAAAACTATGTAATAGCACCTCATCCTTGTTGAATAAAAGGCTCTGAAAATAATTTAGATGAGACATGCATTTAACTGGCCTGTGTTGCACAGAATGTGGCCTGCCTGTCGGCTGATATTGGCTCTGCAACATCAATTAAACTTTTTTTTCGGAGACCTTGGCGTGCAATGCTCAATGTGCTACCTTAAAAAATCTGCAAGTTCTACTTTTGGGGATTGTGCCCTTTTACCACTGTTGGTAAACATAAACCCCATTGCCTATTTCTATTGCCAATGTTATTTAATTGTTATTGTCTTCCTCTGGTAATTTCATGAAGGAGCTATGTTTACCAATCTAAGAAATTGCCATCACACTACACACTGCCCTATCCCATCTGTACAAAAGGAATACCTATGTAAGAATGCTGTTCATTGACTAGAGCTCAACATTCAACACCATAGTACCCTCCAATCTCATCATCAAGCTGAAGGCCCTGGGTCTCAACCCCACCCTGTGCAATTGGGTCCTGGACTTTCTGATGGGCTGCCCCCAGGTGGTGAAGGTAGGAAACAACTTCTCCACTTCGCTGACCCTCAACACTGGGGCCCCACAAGGGTGCGTGCTCGGCCCCCTCCTGTACTCCCTGTTCGCCCATGACTGCGTGGCCATGCACGCCTCCAACTCAATCATCAAGTTTGCAGATGACACAACAGTAGTGGGCTTGATTACCAACAACGACGAGACAGCCTACAGGGAGGAGGTGAGGGCAATCGGAGTGTGGTGTCAGGAAAACAACCTCTCACTCAACGTCAACAAAACAAAGGAGATGATCGTGGACTTCAGGAAACAGAAAATAAATAAACCCCCTTATCCACATCGAAGGGACAGCAGTGGAGAAGGTGGACAGTTTTAAGTTCCTTGGTGTACACATCACAGACAAACTGAAATGGCCCACCCACAAAGACAGTGTGGTGAAGAAGGTGCAAAAGCATCTCTTCAACCTCAGGAGGCTGAAGAAATTTGTCTTGTCACCCAAAACCCTGAAAAACTTTTACAGATGCACAATCGAGAGCATCCTACCAGGCTGTATCACAACTTGTGCAGGTGTGGTCTGCACAATACATCACCAGGGGCAAACTACCTGCCCTCCATGACACCTACAACACCCGATGTCACAGGAAGGCCAAAAAGATCATCCGAGCCACTGCACTGTTGACAAATACAATTAGATTTTATTTGAAATAAAATACCTATTTTCTCTAATGTTTTGACTTAGTTTGACCAGTCACCATAAAAACCCTTGAAAAAAACTGGAAGCATTCCTGTTAGAACTCACAATGAATAAAATCGACATTATGTTGGTCTCATTGCTCTTATTTATGATAATAAATGATAACACTCTAACTCTGTCAAGGAATGTAAAACCTCCTTTTCCCTTCATCTGCTGATGATGACGTTATACTGCAGATCCTGAGGTGACGTTGCTTTGTCTCGCGAGTTTATGGAAAACAAATCCAGACGCTCTCTCAGGCCCCCCTTCCCACGCCCAGTGCGCTGTGGGATAGTGGCACTATAAAGTATATCCTCTCTCGGAGAAAGATAAGAAGCCCGAGACAGGAGGGGATGAAGATGGCGGACGCCAAGCAAAAAAGGAACGAACAGTTGAAACGGTGGTTAGGGTCGGAGACAGACATCGAGCCTCCTATTCTGAAAAAGAAGAAGGCGAAGGTGAAGTTCGACGATGGCGCCGTGTTTTTGGCTGCCTGCTCAAGCGGCGATACCGAGGAGGTGCTCCGAATGATTGACCGGGGTGCTGACATCAACTACGCCAATGTAGACGGTCTGACTGCCCTCCACCAGGTTTGTCTTTTTCAGCTATAAGCCTAGACACTTCCCATACAAGAGCACGACAACCATATGTCTTGCCAAAGATCGTAGCTAACGTTACCTCCTGCCACAGTAATGGAGAATGGAGTAATTCCTGCTGAAGCTCAGTCTGTTTACCTAGCACGCCCGTCCTTTTTTTTTTTTGACGAGACAGGGCCATTTCATTTGTTGGGCTGTGTTGATTGAATTGGATCAGAAGCGAAGGGGTGGTTAAACTCATAAAATATCTGATTGGTAGCTATCCTGTTTGAGCTAGCTAGGTATGTTTAAATGCATTCGTAGCTTAGCTAATGTTTTATATGGATTGTTAGCTATTTGGTCTTCGTTTACCAGCAACTGATTCAAACATACAATAGTCAGGAAGAATGACGTTGGCTTGCATGCTAACATTTAACCAGCCACTTGGGTGGTGCAGTTAGCATAGCTAATTAACGTCAGCCGGTTACAGGCACAGCCCAGATCTGCAAACCATTATTGGAACTGATCTGCCGCCCTGCTCTGGCTAACCTGTGTAAACTATGAAAGATAGCTTAACTCCGTATTGTTGTTTAACAAATACCCTTTTGTTAGTCTTTAGCGAGGTTAAAACTGCAGCCAGTTGTGTTATTTGAGTCAATAGGAAGTACAGAAAAGTAACACTTTTTTGTTAGCCAACTTGTAGCAAGGTAGCACAACTAACGTTAGCTAACCTGTGGAAAGAACGTTTAGCTAGCCAGTGCAGTGGCACTGTTCGTTATCAAGCATAAGCTTGACTGCAGTCGGTTGGCAGTAAAACTCCATTCAAATTAAATTCAGATGTCAGCTTGGATCACGTCGAAACTGTAACATGCAACAATATTTTACAATATGTTTAGCTACTGTAGCTATGCCGCAGTCTCTAGACTAAAGGGCAGGACGACTGTAATTTAACGAGCTACAGTCATGACACATTTATATTTTCAAGGAATATTATGTAACTAACCAGTCTAACTCAATTATCATACAACAGCCCACTAACGTGTTACTAGCAAACGTTAGCCTCAGTAGCCAAGTCTTTTGACATTATGTTGCTACTCCTATTATTTTAATAATACTATTGTAGCAATTTTATAACGTTACAATTTGTACCCACATTTTGTCATTTCCAGTGTGATATATATATATATATATATATATTACACTACAGATTACACATGTATCACAATGCATTTGGCCTAGTTTCTGTTGCTGCTGTAAGGTGGGCACATCCTAGTTATTGTGATATATGGAGGCTATAGCTATGCATAGATCTGTGTAATTGTAAGCTCTCTGCATGGATTGGCAATCAACTTGTGCTGTTTCAAAGTAGTTAGGAAAGTCTACTTTTAAAATAGCCTAGCTAACTAACGTTCTTAGCTTCACACTAAGTAAATTCTCAGAATTAGAATCATATGCTCATTTTATAAAGATTGTTACACTTTGGAATTGGCTATTGGCTCTAAATTAGGCAAGCTGGCATATATCCTGCAGATGTGTTTGGATTGCAATGTTGCATTACTGACATGGGTTTTGCTGCACAGTAAACTGTTATGCAGTCAGATAACAGCTGACACATTCTCTCTGAGAGATGTGAGGTTTTACATGTCAATATCTGTCACTTTCAGCTGTGTGAAAGAAGCCAATCCTAGGTTTTTGGGCTGTTAATATTATTAGTCAACACTTTAGCCTATGTTATGGCAGGTGGAGCACCAGCCTGTTACCCTGAATACTGACAACCAAAACAGAGTGCATGTGGAAGCCAGAACTCTAAGTCAGGGGAAAGTGTTTTTAAAACAGATACTGCACATTAAAATTTTACGCCATGCCATTGTTTTGTCATTGTAACATGTTAATTGTCCAACGGTTTTCACACTGGCGTAAATGCAAAATTGAGAAAATGTAGGCCTGCCTGGCTCCCCAAATGCATTTTAGTAAAGTCAGAATGAATCATGGTTTATTGAAGTCTTGCATACTCAAAGTGTCTTGAACCTTACATCTACAATGATCTCATCACCCAGATGTCCTGTTTGCTAAGTGATGCATCACCCGCTCTTTCTCATAAGTAGTGTGATGTGTGCACCTTTTTATAAACTGTTATTGCCGGGCAAGGCTATATCCCCCAAGGCTGATCTCAGGGTGTGGAATTGGTGCCATATCTCTAGAATAGATGCTGCTGTATTACTAGTTGATTTTGGGTGGGGGAATTCACACAAATTACTTTGTCTTGTCAGACATTTAGATAGTCCCTGACTAGTAGTACATGTCTCTTTCTTGGGGCTGGGCGATATGGCCATAATATTATCACTGTATTTGAATAAAAATGGATGTTATTTGACAGTATAAAAAACTTTTTTAATAATGCAAGTTCTAAATTTGCTTTGAGTAGTGAGTGACCCTAGGGTGGCAACACAAACATTAAGTGATTTCAGTGGGTCTTTCTCCATTCTGATTGTTTTATACTGTTCAATTCAACCCCCAAAAATGTAATTTTCATACATTTCTACATTTAAGATCATTTCCACACTGCCACGATATGGGCAAGCAATCTGGACCTTATTTTTAACCAAATGTTGCAATTTGACTTGAGATTTAGAGCAAAACACTTGGGTTAACTGTTGAAATCATGGAAATAGAATGTCTATTCTAATTCTATAGTTAGAATATAATAGTGGTCACTTTTAATAGTTTGACATGACAATTAATTAAAATGCCAGGGAGGTGTTATTGTGACAGGGTGGGAACTAAAGTGTTGATAGGTGTTTCCTAAGGGACCCTATAATCTTTGGCTACATTTTAATGTTTTCTCTTAGCTCTTTCATGCAGCTAAAATATTCTTGCTTTGCGTATTCCTCTTTCATTTCAAAAATACTGTTGCACAAACATGCTGATTTAGGTCTACCCCATCAATGGTATTATCAGGCTGTATGGCTAATTACACTTGCTCTTACTCAGTACATTTATTAGCTAGTGATTAGCATTAGCGGCTAACAAGATTTAGGAGCAACTTGCCAAGAAAAGACAAACTAGCTGTTTGCAGATGTTAGAAACGTAAGCGAATAGTGTATTTATAGAATGGTAGATTTATATTATGAAGCAAAGTGACAACTGCATCGTTGTCATCAACAGTGCTGCATTGACCATGCAGACTGAACACAAGTGTCTCGTGGTGGAGGAAGAACAAATGTGCTCCTTGAGTGACAGGAGCCTGGGCTAGGTCTGTGTGGAATGCGGCATAGAGGGATGACTCGAGTTGCGAAGTAAACTATAAAAATGGACATTACACACTGCGAATCACATTTAACAAAACAAACATTCAAATACTGTTATAGAAGGTAAAGTAAAAACCCAAACTGGTCTGTGCATCAATACTGGTATATCGCAAAAAACAGTATACCGCCCAGCCCTACCTCTTACAGCTACCCCCCTACTTTTTTCAATTTCCGCCTGAAGACATACCCAAATCTAACTGCCTGTAGCTCAGGCCCAGGACCAAGGATATGCATATTCTTGGTTTCATTTGAGAGAAAACACTCTGAAGTTTGTGTAAATGTGAATTGAATGTAGGAGAATATATCACAATAGATCTGGTTTAGATAATACAATGAAAAAACCATAATTTTTATTGTTGTATCTTTAAAATGAACAAGACAAAACAAACATATAAGAGGGCAACAGTACTTGTGCAAAGTTTCAGAATTATAACTTCCAAAATGAGTGTGCTACATGACATTTATCATGAAGTCACCCAGGTGTCCCTCACAAGTATCCCAAATGTGCCCAAGTGGCCAAATTGGTGAAGTTATCCATTTTGAATGGAATAACTATATACAAAATACCATAATCGTATTCTAACCCCCCCCCCTCCAAAAAACCTGAAAAAAAAAATATATACATTTACAAAATAACACTTTCAATGTTTAGAAGACCCTCAGTCCTCTACACAATATTGTGCTGCTGATGCCAGGTGCCATAGCAGTCTCTTTCTGCTGTAAAGCAGAGGGTCACCAAGCATGTGGTGCAGGTGATGGGGACTTTTGCAAAGAACACAGTGCCGCCTCCATGCTGTGCCCTTTTGGCCCTGAGGCACATCCATGCCTGTAGAAATACTTTTGGGCAGATGAACACCACTTGTGGCAGGAGCTGGATGAACCAGCTTTAGTGGGGGATGGACACCTTGGCACTGGGGGCTCCCATTCGGAGTCGGTGTCACTGGGAAATAAAATGTTCAGTTCGAATAGTTTCACATATGAGCCCTGTATCAACAGGTATAATAAATATATATATATTGAGTACAGGGAACATAACATTGAATATTATTATAGACCTGCTAGATCTGTCTCATTTATATTATGACATTTCAGCTAGATCTACTGTCTCCATTTCACTTTGGCCATTGTTGTGGGCCTGCCCTCCTCTCAACAGCCCCAAATAGGCTATTTCATGTGAGGGTGGGGCGGCAGACACGCGCATCTCGGCCATGCTCCCTCTAATCCACAATATGTATATATACACACAAACACAGGCTATGGGTCATAAACATACCCACAATGTATAGCCAACGTGTACTTTACACACTTCATTACATTTTTATAAATTGCTACTAAAATGTAAAAACTTTTATATTATTCATTTCAAACAACGGCATTAGCATGAGAAGAACAAAACGATGTCATCTCCGTTCAAAAAATATTCCTCCATTTGGGAATCGCTAAATGAATCGTCCTCCAACAATGTCTCACTTTCCTGATCAATTTCTTCTAAAATTGTGTGTGCATCTGTATATCTAGACTTAGATTTAGCTTTCCCTGATTTAGTCGCCATACTGGTTGATATATAAACAGTTGAAGATGCGATTTACCAAAACAATGCTGTGCGTAACATGCGTGGCTCCTTCCGGTATGAATCTTCAATGGCGAATGACCCTCTTTACGCCGGAGTTTACAACATGGGTTGGTCATCCAACACACAAACATTACATATTGCTGTTTAGCTCAGCTCATTGGCTATCTACCCAGCTAGATTTCAAGACGATCAGTGGTCATTGGGTTAAAATGCAGTCAATCAACGAAACAGCGGTCATATCATTGGTGCACAACGATATCATTACTTGTTGTCTTCAAATCGGTTTCTGTCAGTCAATACGTCCCGCGAAATGACCCATCAGGTTTGGTTGTGTTACAAACAAACCGGTTGATTGCAATGAAACCAAACATGACTGGAAAAGTCACGTTTAGTGTGTGTATTTACATCGAATGTGTCGTCAAATGGAATGCGACGGAATTCACGAAACAAGCGGTTCACAAAATGTTTCGTGTTAAGCTATTAAAATGTATTTTATCAAACAAAAGACCATTCGTTGTGTAACAATGAGCATTGGGATTGCAAACAGGAAGACCGTCAAAGCTAAACTATTTATTTTATTGCAATTTGATGTTACGCCTGTGCTGGTTGAAATAGTTTTTTTTATGGGGCTTTGTTCTCAGATAATCGCATCGTATTCTTTCGCAGTAAATCCTTTTTTAAATATGACAACGCAGTTGGATTAGCAAGATTCTAGGTTTTCGACCCATGTGAGACACTTGTATTTTCATGAATGTTTAATATGACTATTTATGTAGCGATCACCGTATGTTGTCGAATTTAATCCCGCAAACGGGTTCGGTGCGCAGAAAGGTTAATCAGCCTGCCTTTAGGGTGACTGAGTTGGGCTTCCTTTCAAATGGAATTAGTCAGTCCCCCGCACTGAGCAGGCTCACTGGGTGAAAACATTGCCTTTTTTTGGACCGGAGTCCACTCCAGGGACAAGCAGAGTTAGGGAAGCATTTGCGACGCTGTGTTGGAGACCTAACCATGTCTGGAGAGACTTTGAGCAGCTTTGTTTGTGTTCCAGCATGTGATCCTTGGCTTCAGGGTCTTGGAAAAGAGTTGACGGCAAATTAGAGATTGGCTTTTAGCGTGCTAATCCTTTCAGGAATCCTTTCAGGATTTCAGGAAGGTCCGACTGATGTTGGTTTGCTCAAACCAACAGAGATTTGGTTTAGGGATGTGCACTGTTATTTGAATATCTGAACAGACGTTGGTATTAGAATACTTTTGAGTATTAATTTTAGGGCCCAAAAAATGTATAGGCCTATTTTAACACTGAAAGAATTTTCTAAATGTAAAATATCCATGTGACATTGTTACATGCAAGAATATACCATGACATTTCAAATTATACATTTAATAAAAACAAACCTTTCATTGTAGTTTTTATGACGTTCTCCCCATATAGACTGGTAGCATTCAGGTGTTTGTTGGCCAATCAAAGTGGCTCAATGGATGGGGAGTTCACTATTGCAATGCAAGATGGAATACAATTATGTGATTAAAAGTGAGCGAAATGTGGCCTCAATTAGCCTAGCTAGCTATAGTTGGCTAGCTTAGCTTCTCTAGGCTACTCCAGTCAAGATGGGCGCTGTTATATGGGATGATAAATAACATTGGCTTTTACAAGCTAGGTAGTCTTGGCTGTAGATGAGTAGCATCGCTCTCTGCCTCAGTCTGCTCATTCCCATCTCACCGGCACCTCCACAGCTCCCTCGTGCAGCAGTGTTCAAGTTTTTTTTAAACGTAACAAAATGCATGCATTTCAGATATCCAGATATCCGACAAATCTAATTTGATTTGACACGTGCCAAATACAACTTTCCCAACCTCGCAGAGTTAAAAAAAAATAATATTAAAGTTAACATATTTGCTGTTAAATATCTTGATACCATTTGAATAGTGGCATTTTTGCTAACCCCCATCTAATGTGGCTCAGTCTGGGTTGCCTCTTTGTTTTGGTTGCCACGTTAATTGTCCCTGATTGCTTTGCTAATCATTATCCACATTAGGAATCTCTGCCTTCAAGGAGTAGGGCCAATTGGCTTAGAGAATCAGTTGTCAGAATGACTGGTTAATGACTCTCCCAAAGTGGGATGGACTCCCCTCCTATTAGCAGGAGGCCAGTAGTGGTAATGCCCCTAGTCCCGGTCTTGAATGGCATTAAACCAAACAGTAAGTCAATTCTCCCCAATACGCCACTACCCATCCCCCATTCATTGTAAACAAGCCTCATATTTTCATTGGTCCCTAACAATTCTTCCATGAAAACGTCTTTATTAGGTGTATAGGGTTAGTCACCTGCCAGTGGTTTGACTAGCCTTTTTATTAATAGTCAATCATTGTGCCAAGATTCACCACTACTGTAATAATTGGCTTAGTCGTGAAACTACTGTGGCTTTAACATAACTCTAATGCTACTACCACGCAGGTACCCAAGTGACCACTGACCAGCCAGGCAGTGTAGGCTAATTGACATGGTAGAGTGGCAAGACTCCTTTCAGTTTCAGCTGTAGAGCTGTTATTTTATCTGCAACAATTGTTTATGGGGGTTGTCGGGTGCTGATGACATCAGCGGCCATTGACATGCCCTGAACCATGTCCCTTCCTTGTGACAAGGCAGTGACCTCTAGCTTTGATTGTAACAATGCTTTACAAGGAGGGTCACTCACTACTCCTTGGGTGCAGTGACTGCACTGCACTCCCGCCACTTCTGAGTGCCAGGTTATAAATACCACCTGCATCAGTTCTTCTCAGTATAGATTGTTTGTGGAGATGATTCTAAGTTTGGGTATGAGTCACCGCCACACATACTCTGGACCGCTTAGCTTTGTACTGGAGGCCTGGCATGCATTTGGAGTTTGTGGACAGTCTGGCTTGAAAGGGTTTGTCTGTGTGGAACAGAGATCACCTACTAGTCACTGAACAATGGCCTCTGATCACCTTTTGTGAATGAGCACCACTGTTCTTAACTATGGACCTGGAGGACTAGGCCTATTTGGTTGATTTGAAACTGTTAATCAGAATTGGGTGTGTTAAGGCTTCCGCATGCTACCAGTTCGGAATAGTTGTGATAATATATGCACAAACATTTTGTGACGCTTTGGATTTTTCTCCCCTCTGGAGGCAAGTTGAAGCTGGCGACTACGCCCCTTCATCTGATTGGCCAACAGTAGGGATTCTTCAATAAAAGATTACTTGTTTTTCTTAACCACACTAGCGACCCACCTGGCCAACATCCAGTGAAATTGCAGAGCACCAAATTCAAAAACAGAAATGCTCATTATAAAACTTCATAAAACATAAGTGTTATACATGGGTTTAAAGATTTTATTTGTTTATTTTACCTTTTATTTAACTAGGCAAGTAAGTTAAGAACAAATTCTTATTTTCAATGACGGCCTAGGAACAGTGGGTTAACTGCCTGTTCAGGGGCAGAATGACAGATTTGTACCTTGTCAGCTCAAGAAGATTTCAAGAAGGTTTTACTGCGAAAGCATACCATGCGATTATCTGAGAACAGCGCCCAGCAGACAAATCATTACAAACAGTAACCAGCCAAGTAGTTACACAAGTTAGAAATGGAGAAAATGAATCACTTACCTTTGATCTTCATATGGTTGCACTCAGAAGACATTAATTGTTCAATAAATGTTGTTTTTGTTTGATAGTCTCTTCATATCCAAATACCTCTTTGTTCGCTTTCTTCAGTAATCCACAGGCTCAAACGCAGTCACAACAGGCAGATGAAAAATCCAAATAGTATCTGTGAAGTTTGTAGAAACATGTCAAATGATGTTTATAATCATACCTAAGGTTGTTTTTAGTCTAATCGATTATATTTCAACCGGACAATAACGTTGTCAATATAAAAGGTAAACAATAAAGGTGCACTCTCGGTTGTGCGCATGGAAAAAGCTCTGAGACACTGTAGTGTCCACTCATTCAGAGAGGTCTTACTCCCTCATTTTTCAGAATACAAGCCTGAAACAATTTCTAAAGATGGTTGACATCTAGTGGAAGGCATAGGAAGTGCAATTTGAGTCCAAAGTCAATGGATACTGTAAAGGCATTCAATAGAGCTATAAAATAAAAATAAACTACTTCCTGGATGGATTTTTCTCATTTTTTTTGCCTGCCAAATCAGTTCTATTATACTCAACATTTATTTGAACAGTTTTGGGAACTTTAGTGTTCTATCCAAATCTACCAATTATATGCATTTCCTAGCTTCTGGGCCTGAGTAGCAGGCAGTTTTCTTTGGGCACGCTTTTCAAACAATTCCGAATGCTGCCCCCTATCCTAGTGAAGTTAATGCACCCCCCCCCCCCCCCCCCCATGAAGTACTGAATCAAACCTCTTAGATGTAAAACTGTGTGGCTAAGAACTTGGCAAAAATGAATGTCAAATTTTAGTTGTCATAAAATTCTTAGATTAATTCGGAATATTTTGCTACGGTGTCTTTTTTCTAGGTTTTCATGCGAAAGTTTTTTAAGGGAGTATGTGAGCACACTCGTTCGGCTACCTGAGTTTGACGAGGCACCAGCCGAACTGAAGCATGCTGACGTCTTTACTGCTGGGGCACAAGCCCTCACACCCTGCAGCCCTCTAGGACCACTAAGTAAATTTATAAACCAGAATTGTAACGCTTAACACAGTTGCTCTCCAGAGGTGTGGGGTGGAGAGGAGGTACAGGGAGTTGAGAATGAGGGGGCAGGACTGGAGAAAGATGTTTGTAGATATGCACTGGATGGGTAGCATTCCGGTTCTGTCGTCCTGGCCCGTGCATTCCTCGCATGACAGTTGGTGGAAACCATGGCAAAGGGAGAGCAGAGCAGGCATTCCTCAGCTGTCACCCCCCCCCCCCCCCACACACACACACACACACACACAGTCCTACCCTCCTGTTTCTGCCCTGCCTGCCAGCCGCTCCCCAGGCAATGCCAGGACCCAGCTGACTGCTGCATACTTTGCAGGCAGGGCCTACACAGGGAAACAACAGGCGTATTCACCCATATCTGAGTCATCCACATTGTATATCATTGGTAATGCACTTAGTGTATATAGTCTAGCTGGTACAGTTATTGTCAAAGGATTACATTTTTACTGGATCATCAAAATAACTTTTTGTAAGTTGTGGTTTTGACGTCACGGTGAAGGTTTTACGACATCATTGGGTTAGGCTTGATAAAATGCCAACTGTTCACTTTTTTTACCATATCAGTTTACATTCCACGCCCTCACTATCGGTGTGTGAACTCTAACAATGTAACCATGGCAATGTCTCATGCCAAGTTGCTAGCGTCTTGGCGGCTGATTCCCGTACATACGGAGTTACATAACCACTAACTGAGCAGAGTAGCCAGCAGCAGTTTAGAATCACATGGACTGCATGAATCTTGAAATGGAACCTATGCAGACAGCAGTACATGAGGCCCTCACTGTAGTTCCATCCAAAGCAAAACCAGTTACATTAACACATTACATAATTGCTCCAGCCCCAACCCTGAGATTCTCAGCTGTGGCAGAGGCTCCCACTCAGCCAATGAGAGCCGGCTGTCTCATGTCAGGAAGCATAGATTCGACTTTCAGTAGAGGTGTTAAGATGTTTTTGTTGCTTGAATTGAATCTCTTGATTAAATTTGGAAAATGTACTTGTTGACTTGATATTTGGAAGGTCTGGCCTTGTAAAGTGTTGTCTTCACACAGATCCTATTGCTGAAATATTATGTTCTGGAACATTTCTTTCACCAGTCATGCGGCACTCTTTTATTCTTAAGGCTGTAAACTCACTTACCCTGGTGGGAAGCGGAGAGCGTTTTGTTTTACCACGGATCACCTGATCTGAAGTGAGAATTGTGTGTCAGGACCTGAAAGCGCTGCCCAATTAGTGCTAGATTTAAGTTGATTTGGGGTGAAACGAGCTGTGTGACTTTTGATGACTGGGGAGCACCGTGTTCCTCATTACTAGGGACATTTGTCGTTGTTCACCTTGGAAGATAATCAAAGGAATGCCGAACAAGACTGAATACTTTCAAGACTGAATACCCCCCCTCTCATTGAAGGTGTCTATTCCTAGCCCTAAACCAAAGTTGGAGGTGGCCTGTTTGGCAGTGGACTGGGTATGCAGGCGCTGTGCGAACACAGCACATGGCACTGTTTTGTTTGTGGAGGATGGGACTCTTACAGTGGAATGCCCCACTTCCTTTGTTGAAACCATTCTGAGGAATGGTCAGAAACCCCTGCCTCTTGTGTTGGGCCCTGTCAACAGAGGCTGTTTAGCCCTACCAAAGGTCAGTGCCATTACAAATGGCAGCTCTGAATTAAATGTAATTGTAGCCATTTGTTTATGGTAAAGGGGGTACTGTACAGCAGCTGGATGACCTTATATTTGTTATGCGATCGTGGTGAGAATTCGTCACTGTTTAAGACATTAAACATTTGGTCGTTTTTGGAGAACTTTGTAAAATCAACACTACTTTGGTGGTTGAGGTGAGTTTAGCCATTACTATTTAAAGCTCTTGATGTACCTCTGGTAGAAAGGCACTATAGAAATCATCTATTATAAGAAATATTTCAACTACCCTTTTTTGTTGAAGATAAAATTTAGGCTTTCTAATTGACCTGCCCAAAGGCAGTGATTCATGCATTTATAATGCACAGAGCAGATTGAGAATACATTAATGTCACTCAGTTATTTATAGAATGGAATGAAGAAAATCTGAATCGTATTACTTTATGCGTTCAGTCGTCTGTCTTGTAGAAAGGTTAATGGCAAATACAGTGATGTTTTCATAACCGTAGCAGTCGATTGCTTGTCAGTTTTTATGGACACTAGTGCATTAATAACATAATTCAAGTGTTACGGGTCACCCAACCCAATGTTGATTCAACGTTGCCTCAATCATCAGCATAACCGTCACGGGCCTCTAGCTTGTGACAACTGTATTATTAGAAAAGCTCACAGAACTTGCACATTCTACCTGTTAATAATTGGTAGGTCTTGCTCTGTCAGGCGGGCCCTGTCTAAGTTTTCATTGAAGTGTTTTCCACAAAACCTATAATCAAGTGCAGGAAGTCCTTGTGTCGTTGCTCTCGGCTGCTTCTCAACATGTCAGGTAGTCTGCTGATCATGACACGTCTGCATGGCTTCCTTGCGCAATGTGTCACACATATTAGAAAGCAGACACCTTCCATGATTGTTCAACTTCAGATTTTCTTGGAAAAATGACTGTTACCTCAAATAAAACACATTTAAAATATAGGCATAAATACTAAAATTTTCTTGAGACATATTGATACCCAATTTCTTGATGCTTTAATTTTGAAAGGGCTCGATTGGTAGGAACTGTGAAGTATTTGAGACTAGCGTCACTGCAGGTTGAAACTGGTTCACCTGGGGTTGTAGGTAGAATTCCTCAGTAGGGGTGTAAACTCGACCCTCTTTTGCCACATGTGCTCAGACAGACGTGACAGCCAGGCAGGATGTGGAGACGGACTTGACCTGTCACACATTAGCTACCGATAGGCTAGGTGCTCTGCGGATGTCGGCCATGATCAAGACGAGACCATGAAGCTGGAGACTCGGCTATACATTTAAAGGCAATGTCACGGTTGATTTTGAAACCAGAAGCTACCATTCATCCACACCTGTGTACCACCCTCTCCCACAAGTACATTTTGTGAGCTCTCTTGCTCTCTTTCCTCCCCCGCTGCCCCACATCTCCGTCCACACTTGGGCCTTAGCATAGTATTGAGCTGCTGCAAAATATTAGTGGGATGACTTCAGCAGCGTGTCTGTTTTTATTCACCCTGTGGCAGTCTTCTCTGCTCTAGATTGGTTTTTAAACTATCCCAGGGTTCTTTGCTTTCCAGCAGTCATATGCCTCACTGAGTGTGGGTTTATAACATGCCTTTGAACTGAAAACACCTGGACGCTGAAGACTGTGAATTCCTATGTCTTATGCAGCGGGAGGACAATTAAGCCCAGAGTCTGTTTTGTTGTTGTCCTGGAAGGGAGAAGTTACATTCTTTCTATAATAAACATTAGAAATATGATGGACTTTTTGTTGTTGTAAGCAATGTAAAATGCAGATGAAATTGTTTAAAATCAGTTTCTTTGGTCTGCATATTGAAAATGTAGATATCTGAACTCAACCGTGATCCCTGAGGTAAAGCCCTGATTACAGCCTAGGTGAAGGACCATAAGATGTAGGTCTAGAGTATGAGTGAAGGACCTACAACTTACTAGATGTGACAGGCTTCACACCCCTATGTGGTTTCAAAGTGGGCTACTTGCCTTGCCTATAGTCAACCAACCCAGTACGCAACAAACTCTTTTTAGCTACCTTTGTACAGGCTAACCAGTCTGCCTCTTTCCCTCAGCCTGCGATGGATCTAGTTTTGTACTGAGCCACCACCAGCCTTGTACTGAGCCACCACCAGCCTTGTAACTATGTGCCAGTGAAACTGCTGTGTGCAGTTGTGCTGACAGAGGCTTTTAATTATAGTCTGTGGTGTGTGCTGTGCGTGTGTATTTGACTGCAGAGTAAAAGCAGTGGCATTGAATAGAGCTGCGTGTCCGTGTGTTTGGTTATTGAGTTTTGATGGCTGCAGGCATTGGACATCATTCAAAACCACTGATTTTATTTAGTATCTCCAGGTACAGTAATTTAGTGGTGCCATTAACACTGCTGAACAGACCAGAGTAGGAAACTATTCGGAGCTGGAATTAGAGGTCGACCGACTATGATTTTTCAACGCAGATGCCGATTATTGGAGGACCTAAAAAAAATGATACCGATTAACATCGGCCAAATTTTTTACCTTTTTATTTATTTGTAATAATGACAATTACAACAATACTGAATGAATACTTATTTTAACTTAATATAATACATCAGTAAAAATCTATTTAGCCTCAAATAAATAATGAAACATGTTCAATTTGGTTTAAATAATGCAAAAACAAAGTGTTGGAGAAGAAAGTCAAAGTGCAATATGTGCCATGTAAGAAAGCGAACGTTTCAGTTCCTTGCTCAGAACATGAGAACATATGAAAGCTGGTGGTTCCTTTTAACATGAGACTTCAATATACCAAGGCAAGAGGTTTTACGTTGTAGTTAATAAAGTAGTTATAGGACTATTTCTCTCTCTACAATTTGTATTCCTTATACCTTTGACTATTGGATGCTCTTATAGGCACTTTAGTATTGCCAGTGTAACAGTATAGCTTCCGTCCCTCTCCTCGCCCCTACCTGGGCTCGAATCGACAACAGCCAACCTCGAAGCAGCGTTACCCTTGCAGATCAAGGGGAACAACTTTTCCAAGTCTCGTCGAGTGACGTTTGAAACGCTATTAGTGCTCACCCCGCTAACTAGCTAGCCATTTCACATCGGTTACACCAGCCTAATCTCTGGTGTTGAGAGGCTTGAAGCATTGCAGAGAGCTGCTGGCAAAATGCACGAAAGTGCTGTTTGAATGAATGCTTACGTGCCTGCTGCTGCACCGCTCAGTCAGACTGCTCTATCAAATCATAGACTTAATTATAATATAATAACACACAAATACGAGCCTTTGGTCATTAATATGGTTGAATCCAGAAACTATCATTTCGAAAACAAAATGTTTATCGCATATACCCTGACTCTGCATGCAATGAATGCAAGAGAAAGGACACAATTTCACTTGATTAATATTGCCTGCTAACCTGGATATGCAGGTTTAAAAATATATACTTCTGTGTATTGATTTTCAGAAAGGCATTAATGTTTATGGTTAGGTACACGTTGGAGTAACGACAGTCCTTTTTCCACAAATACGCACCGCAGCGATTATATGCAACTCAGGACACACTAGATAAACTAGTAATATCATCAACCTTGTGTAGTTAACTAGTGATTATGATTGTTTTTTATAAGAAATTTAATCCTAGCTAGCAACTTACCTTGACTTCTTACTGCATTCGTGTAACAGGTAGGCCCCTCGTGGAGTGCAATGTAATCTGGTGGTTAGAGTGTTGGACTAGTTAACTGTAAGATTGAATCCCGGACCTGACAAGGTAAAAATCTGTCGTTCTGCCCCAGAACAAGGCAGTTAACACACTGTTCCCAGGCTGTCATTGAAAATAAGAATGTGTTCTTAACTGACTTGCCTAGTTAAATAAAGGTGTTTTTTAAAAATACAGATTTCACAAAAATACAGATTTCCGATTGCCATAAACTTGAAATCGACCCTAATTAATCGGCCATTCCGATTAATTGGTCGACCTCTAACAGGAATATACTAGAAGGTAAATGTACTTTTTTAAATCAGTGGACATTTTGGTTCAATGTCACCGTTTGCATATTTTTCACTGTTCATTTCCTAATATTGGAGACTTGATTAACATTTTGTGGAGCGTGAATATTGTCTGGTTGTTAAGTCTCTGAGCTCCTATCCCAGATGTTGATAGCCTGCCAAATGTAATAATTTAAATGAACCAAAAATAAGCAGACTGCCCTACTGTAGATGTGCCTGTCTGGACAAAGGAGGCTACAGTCGGAAGCACAACAACGTCAATCTAGAAGTATAACCTTTTCAATCCAAATAAGTGAACTTTCTCTTTCACAAGCAATGAGCCGTTTAGCATACATTTACAAAATAGATAGAACTCTTGGTGTACCAGTAATTTTAGTATAATTTAGTCTCCTCAGATCACACTGGAGATTCATGTGAGCTTTCCAATGTAGTTGACATTTTCTGAGGCTCAGGGAGATTAGGTGTGCCTTCGGAAATCCCAACGCCCTAGTCTCCACCAGAGCTTTTGACTCTGCTCAGGACTCCTCATGTGGATTTTCATTGGCTAATTAAAGGTGTTCTTTGCTGTCGTCTGTTTTGAGGGCAGTAGGACGGACAGGAATGTTTCTCTTCTTAAATGGGGAGGGGGGGTGTAGTGGGGGATGGGGGTGTTGGAGAGACTTTTCAGGCAGAGGAACAGGAAGTATTTGTTTATTTTCCTCATTTCCTCGTCGAGGCTCCACAAGTGAGCACGGCTTCATCTACTAACTCATAATGCCTGGTTTTATTACTATAACCCCCCCTCCTTACCCAGCATTTGACACCATAACCACCACCACAGAACATACACACAGCTCCTCTCCTACTTGAAAGCCCAGTCTGCAATATATGCCCCTTACATTGGAGAGCCAAGACAACTCTCCTAATTGTGTAAACTGTTTCCTCATTGACTACGGTGTGGCTTTTTAAGGAAATCACTGATGCCTCTGTCTTGACTCGTTCTTTCCCAAAAGCAGCCTTTTGGCGATACCAGGAACAGAAGAGATCCTGTCTCGTGAGCTAGGCCTAAGAAGATTGGCAATATAATGTGCATGATGGTCCTATGTGAGACATTGAGTTCAGCTTCACGTGTGGAGGTGATGATGGTGGCGCAGGGCAGGGGACAGCGGCTGGAGCCTTTATTCCAAAGGTTATGGAGGTGATCCATATTTTTCAACCATAATGGCTATGGATTGTTTGAATGCCTGGCGGGCAGACACAAGCATACACACTGTCCCTTTAACCTCTGGAGTTCAGGCAGTGCTTGCCTGGAGAATGACAAACGGGCTTCATCAGCATTTTCTGCTCATGGCTGTAGGTTAACCCACAATGCACGGTATTAAAGGAGATTGTGCTACACTCACACTCGTGTTACTGTGGCCGTCTGACCTCGTTACCCCCAACTAATTTGCCCCGCCCCTCTCTCCTTGGACTACTGACAGTAACAGCTCATGGAAAAAAACATGGCTCTTAAGCAGGGCTATTGTTTTGGCTGCAGAGCGTAAGCCGAAATGTATAGTTACAATCTCCCTGGACTCCCCCCCCCCCCCCCCCCCCCCCCCCCCCCTGCTTCAATCCTGGCCTTTTTCCATGGGAATCCCAGAGCCATATATGGTCATCCTCAGCAGCAGTGGAGGCAGAGTTCTCTGTGCAGCCGGGTTAATGCTCCCAACAGGGCTCATCTAGTGGAGGAACCCAGCTGGCTGGGCCGCAGCGCTCCCCCCCCCCCAACCCTTCTTCTGGCCTCCTGCAGTAGCTTTGTGCTTTTAAATCACACATACACTTTTGCTCAGTTGCGCCCTCTTTTTAATTTTCTCTCTCGCGAGCATACACACACACGCACGCACGCACGCACGCACACACACACACTGTAAGAAAGAATTCCTTTTGTGGAAGTGACTGCGTGCCTTTGAGCCGGTGACATAGCCCAGTAGGTGTGGCCAGAGCGTCACTCGAAGCTCTGAGCCCCGGAGTATTACTTATCTGGGAAGTTCTCCACTGCTATGCTAGACTGTGGCTTGGCTGCAGATATGCTAGGTGGCTGCGGAAAGGAAGCAAGGTTGTGAGGGAGAGAAAGGGGCCAGTGTTGGTCTTCAGGAGAAGCTGCTCTGTCTCCATACTTATTGCTTTAGAAGGGAGTAAAGGGTCTTTTCCAAAAAGAAAACAAGGGCTCCACAGTGGAGCCCATCTCCTGTTATTACATTTAGTTGCTGACTCAAAAAGCCAGCGGGCATATTTGGGTTATACACGTGATATTTTAAAGCCAGGCCCATGATGGATGTTTTGCTATTTCTGACAGCTACTCAAATATTGCACTGCCTTAATCTCTCGCTCTCCTCTGAAATTAGATTACCAGTTTTGTTTTCTCAAAAGGTCTGTGAGGCTTATCTGAAACATGAGTAGACGGTTGACAAAATGATAGAATGGTGATAGTTGCTACAGAAAAAAAATACAACCGTTATACTTTTTTATGGTGTTGATATTGTGACAATGCTGTCATTTGGTGTCATGTTTTCAAAGAGCTCAAAGTGCTTGGTGGCTGTGCTGGGGCTTTGTTCTCACCTGGAGAGGGACTCAGGCCTCGCTCTGTCGTTATGGGTTTAAACAGCTGCTCAGTCACCACACTGTTCTCCACTCATGGCACTCAGTGTTTTGTTTATTTTCATCTGTTCTGGTTCCTGTGCAAAAACAAAAGTTTCTAAAACCAGCACTGGATGTGCCAACACCCATACCTAGGGCTCTGTATGTTTCCTGATCAGGAACCCACAATATAACCTACAGTTAGGGCCCTGATATGATCCTGGTAACGTTAAATTTGCTTTAGTCATTTAGCAGATTCTCTTATCCATAGCGACTTGCAACGCTAGGGTTGTGGGTTCACTACTGTAAGTGCAATGCTCTACCAACTGAGCCACACTGGTACAAGTCATGTTGTCGGGAAATACCCGGGGTCCTAGCCATGGCTACTAGTGGTTGGAATGACCAGTTGTAGACCTGTCTGCTTGGTGGGTTGATACCAGGGTTTCCGTTAGCTGGGAATAGCCGGCCTTTGTCTGATTTATTTAAAATAACTTAAAGCCGATAAATAACATTTGTCGTCCCATTGCAAAATAATAATTTTTAGTCTATTCATTGATGGAAATACCAGTCTGTGAAAATATTTAGACTTGTCATGCTTATCAGTCTATAGGTTAATTTGCATTATTTAGTGGAATTGTTACATGCATCCAGATTCCGAGATTCCGACTTGGATATTCTTACAAAATGATTTTCCCTAGTCCCTGCTATTTTATCCCCCCCCGCACTGAAGTCGGATTTCATAGTTCCCAGTTTTGAACGTGGCGTCAAACGGCAACAGAAGACAGGCTTCATCAGAACGTCACACACTGCTTTGCAGTGAGCTGGAGGCCGTATGCATTTTGAAAACGTATACCAAATTGTTTTAAACCTGAATGTTATTTAATACATATTGTGGTTAAGTCTTACCTTGCTTCAAAGTAACCTATTACTTCTCTTTCTAAATTTCTAACGGATATTTTCATCTGTCACGTGAAACCGCTTGCATGTGCAGTGCCCTTGTGACAAGTGTTTCCTGTTAATTCCGTTATGGAACAAACATTCACGTGTAGCCTACTGAATTGTGTACATTGCTGTGCCTATAATGTAAAGAAATAAGTTAATCAACAGTTTGAATCTAAACGTTCTGATCTGTTGCATCAGACTTGCTTTAACTCTTTTTCTTTATGTTGTCTAGGCCTACTGGTTGTGTGAATCTGGGCTCTATCGTCTTACAACTGTTCCAGAGTCTGTTTGCCGTCGGAGGGCCCTGCCAGAGGAAGTGGTGGGAGGGGTCCTCAAGTGTCTTCTCCTTGATGTGGAGTGCTGCTAAAGTTAGCATGGAGCGCTCTGCACAATGACCCCCAACTGTATCAGTAGGAAGTACAGTGCCTTTTAAAGTATGGAAAAAGCCCTCTGTCCTTTTTCTGAACTGTACTATGGGTGGGAGATGGGGTTTGGAAGCTGTCACAGGTTCATTAGGTTCTATTCATGTTTTTCTATTGTGACTTCATTCTAATAGCTAGGAGAACCTGTATACATGGGCTAGGATACTCTTTTTGGAGAAATACTCTTGGTTGGAGCATAATGGTTTAACACATTTACTGTCCTTTGATTGGACAGTAAAATAATACCTAAAATGCGTTGTGGTCATATTGCATTATTTGTCAGACTTTGCAGTGTTGGCCTCAAGACTGGTTATATGGATGACAGACACGCCCTTAGCAAGAAGTTGTCTTTTTTGAGGGGGGGTCGGGTTGTGGGTTTCTCCACAGAAATGGCTACAAGGATAGCCACCCTGAAGTTTCCGTTCTTTTAATGTAGGCTGTCACCATTCTATTTGTTGTATCCGTTTAAGCTAACCTATTATGGTTCATGGTGACCTATGCTTTCAACCTGTCCAATAATATATCTGCGATTCTGGAGATGAGTACTGGTACCTTGCTGAGAGGTCTAGCAGCAGAGAACAGTGTCTCTGTCCTTTGACCATAACCAGTCATGAGAACAGTGGTGGGGGGAACAAACTTGGAACGTCCAAAAAGAGAAAGAACCCTTCTCTCCCCCTGTTCTCAAGATTAGCTGTTGATCTTGTACTTGCGAGGTCTGGTCCGTGCGCTGCCTCCGGGGCCTCTCTGAGCAACCCCAGTGTGCTTTAAATGAACTATTTTCTCTTTTTATTTATGTTTCTTACAAAGGCCCATCAAGACTGCACTCTCATCGTCTTCTGGTTTTGGGCTCTCTTGGGGCGGGGGGCGGGGCACGTCATTGGTTCATTTTTGGTTGTGCTCTGAGAACGGCTTTGCCCATCTCTACCCGCTAGCCAGGGCTCTTGAAATCCTATATTTTAGCATTAGGCTGGTGCATATGGACACTGTATTCTTTCTGCTCTTAATGTTTCCATATGTATCCCTGCTGCTCAGGGTGGGTTCATTAAATTAATCTATAGATAGTGCCCTGTAATCTGCCCCATATGGGTGCCCTAAATTGAAGAGAATGTGTGAGGCGCATAGGGCACTGCTTCACTTGCCTTGCGGTTGGAGAAAGTCTACTGCCGGGGGACAGTCGCTCCTTGTAGCCTGAGCTTGTGAACACAGTCAGCATGGAGGCTACCTCCAAGCGTCTCTTCCAGCAGACAAGGTTTTGATTCTGTCATGTGCATCTTATAAATGTTCTACTGGTTAGTTCCCTCTTTACTTCCAACTGTCTTCTCCATTAAACAACGTTTGACAAGGCCAGGACAGATGCAGAGTATTCGCTCACTGATGCCCGCGGATATGATTTCCTGCAGTCATCACATGGACGGCTAGCTAGCAGGGCCATGATGTGGAGGCATTTGGCTGTGCTAACATTGTGGTTTACAGCATGAACCCAGTGTGTTTTTGTATGGGTCAGGTTTCACTGGGGTGTTTAGGCTCTGCTCTCAGACTACAAGAGACAACCTCTACCTCCCACCCTCGGTGCTCTTTTGTGAAGTGTGCACTCACAGTCACTTCCTGGCACATGCCGGCTAACGCTCCACTGATGGGAATGGGTAATCGAATGTACACACACCCAATAAACACGCACAGGTTTGATTTAGGAGTACTTTTCAGTGTTTGAAAAGAGCATTGGTTACAACAGTCCTGTGTGTTAGTGTTGAAAGTACCCTCCAGTGAAAATAAGATGTTGAGTGTTCTGTCTCTTAGCAGCCCTGTGATTGAGTGCATACTAGTTACACCTGTGGTAAATTCCCACAGTTTCTCAAATCACAAGCAGGCCTGGTAAGAATTGATCCACTATTATAAATTATTCCAGTAGCCGCCTTTGGGGAAAAAAAGTAAATGTAGAGATTCCTAAGAACGTTACAGAGCTGTGTGTTTCATAGAAATGTAAAAAACAATATTGCAACTGGTAAGGATGATTACATCTCGATTTACTTCAACTTAATTAAACAGTCCGCTAGGATCTCTTGCTAATTGGTCAGTAACACAAAAAGAGCATCATTACCTGGCTTTGGGTGGTGGGTGTCACGATGACAACGACTTTGCTATTCTCCCTGGTCGGACCATTTTAATGGATAAACAGACTGTTTTTCAGATGGAGAGGCACGTACATTTTAAAGCTGCAATATGTAACCTTTGGACACACTGACCAAATTCACATAGAAATTTGAGTTATATTTCTGTCGTTCTCTTTTGAAAGCAAGTCTAAGAAGCAGTAGATCTGTTCTTTGTGCTATTTCTATGCTTCAAATAGCTGGAAATACAATATTTCTCTACACTAGCTTGCTTTGTCACAAACTGAAATTAGGGGAACTATTACAATTTGAGCAACCAGGAAATGGCAGAGCTGTTTCTCCGTAGTGCATCTTTAACTCTCTAAACCAATGAAGTGGGGGGGATCCTGTCATAATGTACATCATTGATTCATTTACTAAAGCGCTGTCAGTGTTTACTTCCCAGAACCCCTCTCTTCCTCCGTTAGACCGTTAGAGAAGGGCATTCCCAGAAAGGCCACCTTACCTGCTGGCTAAGGCACCTGCTATGGAGGTGCTTTACATATCACTCGCGCATATATTGGCCTGGCCCTGACTTTGGACTTCATCTGGTTTCAGGGCTAGTGGTGAATCCAGTTAGACTCATAATGTAAAACAATTTGACACAACCTGGTGCGTTCATGAGTTTTAGTGACAAATGTCAAAATATATAAGGTCGCCAAAGCAAATCTGAGAAATGTATTAATATGAATGCTGTAAGTACAGATTGTTTGCTTAGTAGGAAATGAATGTCCAACTAGTCAGTGACAACTGTTTTGAGTTTGACAGCAACTATGTGAGCTAAAGACACTGTCGTGGGATTTCCTATGTAGAAGAACCCCTTACCTTCCAATGACTCGTGTAGCTTGTGAATGTCATGAAGCAGAACATGTTACATGTGCGTGCTTGTTTGATATAGTTTGTAGCGCAAACCGTTCAGACTCTAGACTTAAAAAGACCTGGCCCCGGGGCTTTTCGGGATCGGCTATTGTCTCATAAACACCGTTAATCACACAGACGAATGGTTGGTGTCTTCAGATTCAGAATAAATAGATGAATCCGATGGTACAGCCCAGGAATATTTTAAATGGGGTTTGAAGTCCAAAACGCACTGGCGTTAGTGGGACTCATTGGTTTAAGAACATGCTGGAAGGGAAATGGAGAAATAGCCCCTCTGCTATACTCAACTGCTGTCTTCATGTTATGTCTGTTAGCACAACCCTCTTCAGTATTACTATCGACGACATCGCTCTGTGTGGTTGAGGAACACTGGACTTGAACTGCGAGTCATGATGATGCTACATTTATTTTGCGAGTTCGAGACACCGCATTGCCCTCTCCTTCCTGCCCCGTCTGTGTTATGCAGACTGCTGACAAGGCCTGCTCTCTAGCTAGAACACTGGTCAAACAGGTTTGCATGGTAACGTGTATGTTTCCTATGGAGTGCGAGTCAGTACATGTCTGTAGTGTTTCCCCTATATTCAATAAATTAAGTGTTACCCTTGACACTGCTGACAAAAGTTTCCCCTAGGATTGTCTGTGTGTGCAGAACAGGCCTGTCCGTCAGGCGTCATTCGTGGTGTGAGGCGGGCTTTACTTATTACCTACATTTTAATAGTCAGATTAGCTCCCTCTCTCCCCATAGTGTGTTTAGCATTCAAATAGAGATGGCTTTGTCTGCCTTGTTCGGCTTTAACCACCGAAACACTACTGAAATCCCCCGTCAGTAAAAAGATGGTTCAACCCATTCCCGTTATTGCTCCCGTTGCATTTCTCAGTGGCTCCTATATTGGTCAAGGAATGCCGTCCCCCCCTAACTTTAAACAGTGGTAGTGTCCCTCCTGCGTCAGTGGGTGTCTCTCGCAGGCCACTGAGCGATGCCTGGCTGCCCAACTCTGTCTCTGAGCGGTGACCGAGTGGGGCAGCCAGGTATGCCACTTTCCCCACAGCTCTGCCAAAGGACTGTTAGCAAAGGATGAGACTCGCCATCTCCTTTATTTTGTCCTCCTCGTCCTGTCCCCCTGGCTGCCATGCTACTCGTCCCTGGGATGTTGGCAGTAACTCTGGCACCTGTCCGCTACAAACAATTACAACCATTAAGGGATTACCATTGTTGGGCTCCTGCAGCCGGTGGGCTGGGCCTCTGTAGGGGATGACTCAGAGGGGAGCATCAGGAACTGACTGAGTTCTCCTTAAGGGGCATGGTAGCAGATTTGTATACAAATCGACTGACATAAATCGCTACTACCTTAGTTAACTATAGTATCAGTCACCTGCAGATATGAGACTTCAGACGTGCAGAACAACGGTCTAGCTGTTTGTATACCGTCTTCAGTTAGCTACATTATTTTGGTTTCAGCATTTAGCAGACAGTCTCTTATCAAGAATGACCACAATGTATCTAAGGGATGGTGACTGAACTCTTGACAGACAGACGGGCCTAGCGTCATCTTGTCACTCAGCTAGAGGGTGGTTGTGAGCAGCTGTGTGGGTTGCGCTCAGTGGAGTGCCGTCTGTCTGCCCTGCAGCAAAGTCAGAGGAGCCCAGTCAGCCAGTGAGTTAAAGGTGGATACACACCTGGATACACACTTCCAAGCAGCTGCCTGAACAGCTTTACGTCCTACGGCATCCACGCACGCACGCGGGGATATGTCCCCATGAGGGAGCATTTTCCTTGTTTTACTATCCTTGCAGGGACTTTGAGGATATCGGGTATCCATGAGGATAGTAAAATTACACACACACACACACACACACACACACACACACACACACAGAGTCCCAGATAAGAGCAACTGAGGCCCACGCAGACTCTTCTCCAGCCCTGGCCATGTACGATGCTGTAAACGGCCCAAATTTGGACAAGGATTCCAGCCAGATAGAGCTGTGACCCAAACGTGAGTCCGGTGTGTTTTCCCCCCTCGTCGCTTTTGAGGCATCATAGCAGCTCACAGAGTGGGAAACTTTACAGGCTTTAGAACGGGGGAGCCCTCAAGGTCAGAAAGTTATCTTAGAGATCAAGGTTATGGAACGCACAGCAGGGAATTCAATTCCAGGTCCTGGGTCCGTAAAGGGATCCCAGAATGACATTTAACAGTAGTGCATTCAGTCGAATGAGGGTAGGGGGGGCCTTTCGAGCATTCCTGATTTTGTGAAATCCACCTACTGTAATAACTAAGATCTGAAACCTGCCGTCAAAAGTGAAAGGTTGTTTCACAAATTTTGTCCAGCTTTCCCGTCGTTCCTGTGTACAATGTTTTGCCTGGCCTTGTTTCTTTGTTGACAGTCACCTTGTTATCTGGCTGGCTTTGAAGCGGGTGACATTTTAACCCCTAGGTCGTCACTGAGGTCTCTAAATCTGTCCCAGCAGCCCCTCGTCCTCTGAACAGAGTCAACTCCCTACGCACCGTAGTTGGCCTTTGTCATCCCTTTGACCTCTCAGCCTCGGCAGGGAACGCCCCCAGCTAGTATGCACACACACAGTTGCTGGCTCACTCCCACATGTCATTTTATTGTATTGTTACGATTTGTCTTTGGATGCAACCTAAAATTAGCAGATTTGTCTTTACAGCCATTTTGTAGTGTCGTTGCTTAGGCCTAATATTTTTCCCTTCTCAGGTTTGTGCTCCTTGCCTGTATCAAGTCCTGGCATGCATATTTGAAGGAAAAGAAGACTCCTTTTAGAATTTCTGACTTACCGGTTTCTTGTTCCTAGAATGCAACGGATTAGCTTATTCCTGGGGACTAAATACTACTGAGTCGAGGGTATAATGGCGAGTGTGTTTTTGGGTAGCTCAATGGACTTTTCTGTCGAACCACATTTTGACTGGAGGGAAACTTCGGTCATGTTGTCTAGAGCGGCACAAATCCATAGGTACAGCCTTTGAATGGGACAGCCTAAAAGAGGGAGTGAAAAGTCAAAGAATTTGCATATGAGTTGTCGGAGAACCCCCAATTTTCCCTCATCCCAACAGCAGTAGTACGCCCTGAGGTATTCCAAACACCTCGAGCTATGTCCTGACATTTTGGCCAATGGGTAACCCCGCCAACATACCCCAACAATTTCTGAAGAAGTGAGGCGCCTCTTTTAAAACGGTGCGTGAGGTAGGTAGCCCCTACTGACACCACCCACTCCCTGTCGGTGGGGTCAACCGGGGGTGTGTGCACCACACACAGGTTCTGCTTGCTGGTTCTTGACACTGAGGAAGGCATCACACACAATGTGACCTGCATGTCTCTGAAGGCTTGTGATTTTTCTCCTTTCGGGGGTCGTCACTGAAGTTTCTTAGTGTTAAATGTTGGACTTTTCTAACGTACTTTCTATTTCTCTCCCTCCCTTCAGGCGTGCATAGATGACAACGTGGACATGGTGACCTTCCTGGTGGAGCATGGTGCTGCCATCAACCAGCCCGACAATGAGGGCTGGATCCCCCTCCACGCCGCAGCCTCTTGTGGATACATGGACATAGCAGAGTATGTACAGCTGCTGGGCTGGAGGTGTCATGGCTGACGTGGCGTGGGTCCAGCTGGAGGCTCTTATGGAACTCTAGGGAATGGCTGGTCTCTAGGGCCCCCCCCCCCCACACACACACACACACACCCATTACTGCATTGGAATAACCCCATTATGTACCAGCCCTTTCACAATGTTGCCTGACGACTCACCCTGAATTAAATTCTGCTGCTCTGATCGCTACATACATGATCGTATACATTCATCGTGGAGAACAAATGTCATTTTGGCTGGTGCGACATGGCTGGCTAGCCAGGCAATTCACCTCGAGCAAAACCCATTTTTATCAATGGAGGCTGACTCACAGGCACATTTTCTCTCAATTGAACAAGTATTTATTTTGCATTGCCAAGTGTTATAAGGCTATTCCCTGAGGTTTATGGCTGGTTGAACACGTAATTGTTCGAATGCCTTTTCATTTGGAGAACATGCATTACCTCTGCCCAGACACATTTTGTTGTAAATCACTAGTCCGGTTAGGTCATCAGTTAACGTTTTTCTATTCAATCATCTTAGACTTTGAAATGCATTGCTAATCAATTCAATCCTAATAGCTGCTACTTATGGACTAGACAGCCTAAACTTGTCAGGGGTCACTGTTTTAAATGGTTTCTCCAAGGTGCATGAGTACATGTTGATTGGGGCAACCGCCTGTCAGATGGCCCCAACAACCTCGCACAAGTTCCTTGATGTAATCAATATAGAGAAATCGGGCTTAACCTCCGGCATCAGACATTACTCCAGTTGCTTTCCGATCCTTTCTTTCATTGTCCTTTTGAGGTAAGAAGGCTGTTTAACGGGATCAGAAACCGGGCCGGCAAGTAGGGAGATATTATCAGTAGATATTTTAAACCGGCTGAGAGCTGAAGGATCTCACTTGCACTCATTGTGCAGTGACCTGTTTTACTTATCTGTATTATATTACAGGAGCCTGGCATGAGCGTTGTTATCCCACAATCGCACCCTGTGCAGTCTTGCTGCCCAAGTTAGAGTAGAATTATCATACTACGCTACCAATGTCATTGATTGACAAATTCCTTTTTATTGTGTTTCATGAGCTGCAATTGGTGGTTGTAATACCAAGAGCCGCCGTATACATATTTCCAGAAAGTTCTATCCTTCAGACTTCCCTCTCACCCCAACGGCACATTATTTATTCAAAATAAGTAAAAAAGCTGTTGAATGTTCAGTTAAATCATTTTCATACAGTGGGTAGTCTACCTTATTGCTCTATTTTTCTCCATATCAGGACTGGGCTGTTGAAGACAAGGGCTCCCTTTACTTTCTCACAATGCAGTGAGGAATGAAGGAGAAATGTGAAGGGCCTTGTCTGATATGGATGACTAATGGAGTGCTCTGGTCTTGGGTGACTCTGGGACCTGATGTGCGTGGTAGGAGCACATAGCAGTGCCATTTTAGCCCACAACACTGTCCCCGTCATTCCCATAATGAGGCCTACAGAGCCGGAAAGGCAATGGCAGCCTTTTACGCCAAGCTCTTTGGTGTCGAACCACCAACCATCCGATGGCACTAGTTCTGAGTGATTTAACCAACACTTCTGTTATTTAAAAAAAAAACTAATTGAATTGGATTCCATTTAGTTTTTCTGTGAGCTCAATACAAAGTTTGTCTCGCGAGAAATCGGGTCAAGCCCAATTTGTGTGATATAGTAGGGAGTTGCAGTTTCCAACAGGCCAATAGTATACACAGTTTAGCGCAGGAAACATGGCAATGACTATAATCCATTGCGAGACTACTTGTCCAGTCTATAGTACAGACTGTCTGTGTTGGGTAGACCGAGAGAAGAGACGAGAACACTGATCGAGAGGGTTGCTTCATGGTATATCTACCTGAAAATACATGATCTATGTGATAGTTGGTATTCAGGAGTCATAAAAGTAGGCTTTATTTACTTTGACAATAACATTTTAAAGAATTTTACAGACAGCATAGGCAGCAGCTCTATAGAGATGAGGACTTGGAATGAAATTGGTCATCAAATGTAATCTAGAGAACAGACATTTTTTAAATTAAAGTAATGTAAATAAATTATTTTATACGTAATAAGCAGTTGGGCTGGGCAGTATACCGCTATTAATGCACAGACCGATATGTATTTTTACTTCACCCTCTAACAGTATTTCAATGTTTTGGTTTGTTGAATGTGAGGCACAACACCAGCGTGTCCGTAATGTCCATTTTTATAGTTCACTCCGTTTGCTACTTGCAACTCGACGCTCCTGCATTCCACTTCCCACACCCTGCCCCCTGTCACTCAAGGAGAGCAGTTGTTGGTGTTGCTTGGCTGTGTAGTCATGAGCACTTCACTTGCTGCTTACTTTGGAGCTAATGCTAACTGCTGGTTAGCTGGCTAGCTAAATGTAATCTGAGTTGGACCAAACCTAATGGCTAATTACAGCCTGAAACCAGTGCTGGTGTAGGCATAGATCTGCATGTTTGTGTAATGGTATTAGCTAGCTAGCTACATAAAGGGGAATATAACATCATATTGGGACCCCTGGGAAACACTGACCAACACTTTGGTTCCTTTCCTTACACTGGCTTATCCCTGGCTTATTCATTTATATCAAACAACAATGCATTCAAAGTGCTGCCCACTATATTCCAACTGTTGAATTACAATCATTATATTTCCATGATTCCAACAGTACACCAATAACCTATGCCTAGATATCTCATAATTAAAAAAAATGTTTTTTTTATACATGCCTACCTAGGTCGACCGATTATGATTTTTTTCCAGTGCCGATACAGATTTATTGGAGGACCAAAAACAATTACAACAATACTGAATGAACAATGAACACTTATTTTAACTTAATATAATACATCAATAAAATCAATTTTGTTTCAAATAAATAATGAAACATGTTCAATTTGGTTCAAATAATGCAAAAATAAAGTGTTGAAAGTAAAAGTGCAATGTCAAAAAGCTAACGTTTAAGTTCCTTGCTCAGAACATATGAAAGCTGGTGGTTCCTTTTAACATGAGTCTTCAATATTCCCAGGTAAGAAGTTTTAGGTTGTAGTTATTATAGGACTATTTCTCTCTACCATTTGTATTTCCTATACCTTTGACTATTGGATGTTCTAATAGGTACTTTAGTATTGCCAGCCTAATCTCGGGAGTTGATAGGCTTGAAGTCAAACAGCGCAATGCTTGAAGCATTACGAAGAGCTGCTGGCATACGCAGGAAAGTGCTGTTTGAATGAATGCTTATGAGCCTGCTGCTGCCTACCACCGCTCAGTCAAACTGCTCTATCAAATCGTAGACTTAATATAACACACAAATACGAGCCGTAGGTCATTAATATGGTTAAATCGAAAACCAAACGTTTATTCTTTCAGTGAAATACGGAACCGTTCTGGCATCCCTAAATCTAAATATTGCTGTTACATTGCACAACCTTCAATGTTATGTCATAATGTAAAAAATTATGTACAATTCTGGCAAATTAGTTTGCAACGAGCCAGGCGGCCCAAATTGTTGCATATACCCTGACTCTGCGTGCAATGAACGCAAGAGATGTGACACAATTTCCCTAGTTAATATTTCCTGCTAACATGAATTTCTTAACTAAATATGTAGGTGTAAAAATATATACTTCTGTGTATTGATATACTTCTGTGTATTGATTAAGTTTATTGATAGCATAACATCATGTACACTTAGCATCAGGAAGCTTGGTCACAAATCAGAAAAGCAATGAAATTAATCGTTTACCTTTGATCTTCGGATGTTTTCACTCACGAGACTCCCAGTTACACAACAAATGTTCCTTTTGTTCCATAAAGATTATTTTTATACCCAAAATACCAACGTGTTTGTCATGTTATGTTCAAAAATCCACAGGATTTATTCGACAACGCAGACGTATATTCCAAATAATATCCATAATGTCCACAGAAACATGTCAAACGTTTTTTATAATCATTCCTCATGTTAAAATATATATTCGATAATATATCAACCCGAGTGTCTAGGTTTTTCAAAAACAGCGGGAGGAACAATGGCGGCTTTACTCAGTTGCGCAAATGTGTACCTTCATACTAATTTTTCAAAATAAAAGCCTGAAACTGTGTCTAACGACTGACACCTTAGAAGCCATTGAAAAAGGAATCTGGTTGATATACCTTTAAATGGAGGATAGGCTTGCATAGGAATAGAGGTTTCAAAATAAGAGGCACTTCCTGATTGGATTTTCCTCAGGCTTTCGCCTGCAATATCAGTTCTGTTATACTCACAGACAATATTTTTACAGTTTTGGAAACTTTAGTGTTTTCTATCCTAATCTGACAATGATATGCTTATTCTAGTTTCTGGGGCTGAGAAAAAGGCAGTTTCAAATGGGTACGTTTTTTAAAGCCAAAAACGAAAATACTGCCCCCTACACGCAAAAGGTTAAATCATCCCCTGTGATTCAATGATAAATTAACAGGCAACGCAGGACAAATTAGATAACAACACTGATATTACTAGTTTAACAGGTGATTATGTTAAGCTGGATCGTTTATTTCTAAGTTTAATACTAGCTAGCAGCTAACCTTGGCACCTTGCTGCACTTGTGTAACAGGTAGTCAGCCTGCCACGTAGTCTCCTCGTGGAGTGCAATGTAATCGGTGTCCAAAAATGCTAATTACTGATTGTGATTAGAACTTGAAATTGGCCCTAATCGGTCAACCTCAATCAAATACATGCATACATACACACAGTTGAAGTCGGAAGTTTAGCCAAATTTAAACTCCGTTTTTTCCCAATTCCTGACATTTAATCCTAGTAAATATTCCCTTTCTTTCACAGAACCCAAACTGCCTATGCACGTGCGTCACCCTACATTAAATTATTTTTATAGTCTCCCCCCTGCTTCTATAAACCAATGAGGAGATGGGAGAGGCAGGACTTGCAGCACGATCTGCGTCAGAAATAGAAATGTCTTCTATTTTAGCCCGTGGCCACTCCAATACCTTGACTTTGTCCTTAAGCCATTTTGCCACAACTTTGGAAATATGCTGCAATTGAAGAAACTTTCAAAGTTCTTGATATTTTCCGTATTGACTGACTTTAATGTCTTAATGATCTGACCCCCTTTTTTTCCCCCTGCCTAAAATGCTTAAAATGACACCCGATCTAACTGCCTGTAGCTCAAGGATATGCATTATTCTTGACACTAATTGAAATGGAACACTTTGAAGCTTGTGGAAATGTGAAATTAAAGCAGGAGTTTAACACACTAGATCTGGTAAAAGATAATACAAATACTTTTTCTTTCTTCATCTTTGAAATGCAAGAGGCCACAATGTATTCCAGTTTAGGCACAATTTTGATTTGGCCCACTAGATGGAGGCAGTGTGCAAAGTTTTAGACTGTTCTAATGAACCATTGCATTTCTGTTCAAAATGTATCATGTCTGCCCAAATGTGCCCAATTGGTTTATTGATACATTTTCAAGTTCATAACTGCACTCTCCTCAAACAATAGCATGATATTATTTCCCTGTAATAGCTACTGCACATTGGAGAGTGCAATTAGATTTAGAATAATTTAAGCTTTTTGCCCATGTCCTGGGAAATGTTCTTGCTACTCACATTAACTAAATCATCCCGTGATCATCAGATGACACTCATAGGACTTCATGTATGTTTTGTTTGATAAAGTTCATATTTATATTTTTAAAACATCTGAGTTTACATTGGCGCATTACGTTCAGTAGTTCTAAAATATGCGGTAATATTGCAGAGCCACATCAATTTACAGAAATACTCATAATAAACATTGATAAAAATACGACTATTATACATGGAACTTTAGATAAACTTCTCCTTAATGCAACCGCTGTGTCAGATAAAACATTTTTTACGGAGAAAGCAAACCATGCAATAATCTGAGTACAGCCTTTTGACAACAAAGCAGCCAAAAAGCTACCTGCCATATTGGGTAGTCAACATTACTCAGAAATAGCATTTTAAATATTCACTTGCCTTTGATCTTCATCAGAATGCACTCCCAGGAATCCCAGTTCCACCTTAAATGATTTGATTGGTTGGATAGTGTCCATCAGTTATGTCCAAATATCTTCTTTTGTTAGGGCGTTTGGTAAACCAATCCAAAAGCGCGTTCAGGTCGTGTCAGATGAAAAGTTCAAAAGGTTCCATTACAGCCCGTAGAAACATGCCAACCTAAGTATGGAAGCAATCTTTAGATGTTTTTAACAACTTCATTAATGTTCCAACCGGACAATTCCTTTGTCTGTACAAATTAAGTGGAACGTAGCTACCTTTCACGTGAGCGCGCCAGACCGAGGCTGTGGCACTCTGCCAGACCACTCGCTCAAAGAGCCCTTATGAGCCCCTCCTTTTAGAGTTGAATCCCCAATTAGGTTCTAAATACTGTTGAAATCTAGTGGAAGCCTTGGGAAGTGAAATAACTAATATCAACCTGTATCTTCAATGTTGGCCGAGTTGAAAAACTACAAACCTCAGATTTCCCACTTCCTGGTTGGACTTTTCTCAGGTTTTCGCCTACCGTATGAGTTCTGTTATACTCAGACATCATTCAAACAGTTTTAGAACCTTCAGTGTTTTCTATCCAATAATAATATGCATATATTAGCATCTGGGAGTTGGAGGCAGTTCACTCTGGGCACGCTATTCATCCAAAAGTGAAAATGCTGCCCCCTATCCCAAAAAGGTTAACATTAATCTTCAATTATGTTCCAACTGGAGAATTCCTTTGTCTTTAGAAATGCAATGGAACGCAGCTACCTCTCACGGGAGTGCGCGTCATGTCACTCTGCAAGACCTCAGTCAAACAGCTCTCTTTCTCTCCCCTTTCACAGTAGAAGCCTCAAACAAGGTTCTAAAGACTGTTGACATCTAGTGGAATCCTTAGGAAGTGCAATATGACCCCATAGACACTGTATATGGGATAGGCAAAGACTTAAACCTACAAACATCATGGTTGGATTTTTTTTTCTCAGGTTTTTGCCTGCCATATGAGTTCTGTTATACTCACAGACATCATTCAAACAGTTTTAGAAACTGTTTTCCATCCAAATCTACGAATTATATGCATATTCTAGCTTTTGGGCCTGAGTAGCAGGCTGTTTACTCTGGGCACCTTTCTATCCAAGCTACTCAATTACTGCCCCCCAGTCCCAAAGAAGTTACACTAATGGACTGTCATTTTTTTCTTTGCTCATTTGATCTTTTCTTGCCATAGTTTAGACTTAGACCTGTGGTAAAATACCTTCTGTATAGTACCCTAACTTGCCATAACACAACTGATTGGACATTCCAAAAAACATACTTTTAACATGGCACACCTGTTAGTTGAATGCGTTCCAGGTGACTACCTCATGAAGCTTGTTGAGAGAATGCCAAGAGTGTGCAAAGCTGTTATAAATGCAAAGGGTTTGTTTAACCCTTTTTATTGGTTACTACATGATTGCATATGTTATTTCGTAGTTTTGAAGTCTTCGCTATTATTTTACAATGTAAAAATAAAGAACACACTTGACTTGTACTGTATATCTCATGATATGCTGTTTTTACCATATCTCCCAGGCCCTAATAAGCAGTATTGTGTAGTCACCACCATCTTGCGACTTTTGGTAATTGTTTTATTCTGTTACAGCATTCAACCCACACTTTTTTTATTTCAAAATCGAAAACCAAGTACTTTTGATCAAACCCAACCGATCTCAAACACATCGCTCGGCAGTAGATGGCAGGGTGAACTCCTAACCACAAGGCCCAACCACACCTTGTAAAGCCCAGCTAAAATGGGGTGAAAGTGAATTTGAAGACAATGTGGAACTCTAAAATGTAATGGCGGTCGCTGAATCTCTATTACGAGGGAAGTTACCGGAATGCGCCGGTTTCAAGTGGTGTGTTCTAATGAGAAGGGTCTGCGTCTCTCCATGGCTGTAATTGGTAGCAGCAGGAGTCAAGATCTCCTGCTGTTCCAAGAGCCTCTTGAATCAGCCAGCACAGGGTGAGAAATCCATGAGGAAAAGATAATTGGAGCGTGATTGACCACACGGGTGAATCACTAGGCTAATTATGCAGTGAATGTGTGAACTAGTTGTCTGATTAGAGGCAGGGTACTAGAATGACAGCATGAACCCCTCAGGTGGTTAGGTCAGTGGAGGGATACAACAGTAAACCCCTCAGGTGAATATGGTGTAATAACAGACTGCAATTTGGGGTGTTTCTTGATATGGGTGTTCCCTGATATCAGGAACCTGCCATTGGTCAGTTCCGGCCTTATGCAACTGATGGTTTCGCGACAGATTTGTTGACACAGCAGGTTAGGTGAATTAGCATGGCAGGTTAGGAGACTGTTAAGGTTAGGAAAAGGGTTAGGCTTAGCTACAATGCTACAGTTGTTAACCAAATAAAAATGTTATTTGTCACATGCGCTGAATACAGCTGTTGTAGACTTTACCGTGAAATGCTTACTGACAAGCCCTTAACCAACAATGCAGTTCAAGAAATGGTTACAGGGGTACTGTTACGAGTGTGTGGGGTACAGGTTGAGGTCATTTGTACATGTATGTAGGGGTAAAATGACTGCATAGATGATAAACTGCGAGTAGCAGCAGTGTAAAAAAAAAGGGGGGGGGGGGTCCAGGTGGCAATTTGATTAATTGCTCAGCAGTCTTATGCCTTGGGGGTAGAAGTTGTTAAGGAGCCTTTTGGACCTAGACTTGGTGCTCCGGTACCACTTGCCGTGCAGTAGCAGAGAGAAGTCTATGACTTTGGTAAATGGAGTCTTTGACAATTTTTTGGGGGCCATCCTCTGACATCACCTAGTGTATATGTCCTGGATGGCAGGAAGCTTGGCCCCAGTCATGTACGGGGCTGTACGCACTAACCTCTAGTGCCTTACGGTCAGATCCCGAGCAGTCTGATGTTGCATCACTCATTTGCTTTTTAATGTGTTTTTTTAAATGTAGCCTAGACTTACAACCAGTATGACTGTTTGAGATCATCCTACAATTGTCCCACAATCTGTTTGGAATAAGCTATTTATTTTTATACAAGCTGACCAATAGAATAGTTCACCTTTTCTACTATGGGGGTTAGTAGATTGACAAAGGCTAGTGATTTTGCCTTTCGTTACTCGTCTTGTTGGCTAAGGAAAATGTGGACGATTATTCAAAGTGCGACTTTGGTAAGAAAGACCACACATTGTTGATCCTCAACTTGTATGTTCTGTTAATATGAATTACTAAAATGTTTAAATGCTGCTGGTCAAATGTCTGGCGCCACATTTTCGTAAAGGGAATCCCTGGTTATGACATACAGGTTTTCATAATATATTCACTCGACTGTTTCCCTGCAGGTGAACAACAAACTATTGACAGAGTTATGGTAATTTGTAAATGCATCTATTTTCCAATCCTGGTAAATGTGTCTTGCTAGAATTTGGACCATTTTTCTCTTCAAACCTTTCATAGGCCTACAGCAGTAGCTTTATATAGGCCTGAGATGGACATGATTTCCTAGGAATTTTGAGTGAACCTGTGTTCACCTGGGTTAAATAAGAGACTTGATCCATCTATATTGATTCAGTGATGAAGGAATTTACTACTACTGAGTGTTACTAATACTACTTGGACTACTATTTACCTGTCCTAAGTAAGTGTGTGTGTTTGTGCAGGTATCTGATTGGCCAGGGAGCCAGTGTGGGGGTGGTGAACAGTGAGGGGGAGACACCACTGGACATCGCTGAGGAGGAGGCCATGGAGGAGCTCCTGAAGAATGAGATCAACCGACAAGGTACAGACGGACCGCAGCACTGACTCACTGTCTGCCCCACACTGACCTGATAATCAACAACAACTTTCACTTCTGCTTTCAGTTGAACCATTGCCGGTCAAATGTTGTCCACCAAGCACATCATTAATGGGACTAAAACGACATAATGTAAATGTTTTTCATTAACGTTTCAAATTAGATGACTTTTTAATGACACACGAGTGCTGCTACTTTGCTAGCATCATTCTGTGTTTGCTACATACCAGGCAGGCAGTTATGCACTGCCTCTCCAAATAGACTGTTTAGGGATGAGAGTTGGTGTGTGTGTGTGCAATGGATCGTGGTACCTGCATCTAGGCCGCTGTGGCCTCCGGTCATATCAGGAAGCAGGTCTTGGCAGGCCTCCAGTGGCGTGCACTCCGCTTGGTTCAATAGCACTACAGCCTCCATGGCCAACATCTCACTGGTCTAGTATAATTCCCCCTTTACTACTTCACCCAATACCATGCTTACGTACATGATGTCCAGGTATGTCATGCGTGTACCATGTCATAAAGCATTTATGAAATCAAGTGAGACCCAGTCCCGGCAGCTTTGCCTCAGTGGAGAAGTTACATAATGGAGATTAATGCGATCCACTTAAACTGTTTCTCTTTGATTCTAAACTGGATGGAAGGCTTTTTCTATTTTTGGCCCTGTGTTCTTGAAATTATGAAATGTACCCCCCTCCCACCCCACGCTCTGGTGGGAGGCCTTGTTCAGACGTGCTAATGGCCCCTGGGACAAACTGCTCCTCTTCTCATGATGCTGCTGCGTTGTCGGAAGATTATGGCGCTCTCCTTCACCTAGTAGCCATTCCAGATTCACCTCATCAAATCCACTTAAGTGTGGCTGGACACCTTTGCTCTGTTTACGTTGTTAGCCATGCTAGCCACCAGCCATAATTAGAAGTTAGGTTGCAGCTTGTCAGACAGCAGGCCCACCCCCTCTGTTGTTTGCACCCTTCTCTGCTTCGGTTGCGCCTCCCGTAAGGTGTAGAGTAGAACTAGGTGAAATTGTTTTTGACGGTATGTTATGTTTTTTAATAATTAAAGTTCTACATTTGCTTTGAGTAGTGCGTGATCCTACAGTGGCAACACATTGAAATCACTTGGAATGTTTCTCCATTCTGTTTTCTACTGTTCAATTCAACTTCAACCGGAAAAAAATAATAATAATTAAATCTACATTTCCTGCACTCATTTGAATGTCCACACTGCCACGTAAAGGCTGCACAATATAGGCAAAAAAAACTAGGCCTTAGTTTTAACCAAATGTTGCAATTGTGATTTGACTACTGATTTAGATCAAAACAATTGGGTAAAATGTTATGGTGGGTATTTTAGTAGTGGGTATTTTGAAGTGTTTGACACGACAACGTATGAAAATGCCAGGGAGGAGTTGACAGGGTAGGAACCTAAGGGACCCTATAGTCTGTGCTGCTTTGACCATGCAGACTGAATTAAGGGTGTGTTCGTAAACTTCACTCGTGTGCCAGAAAACGCTCCGGGTGTTTGTAAATTCAGAGCATTGTCAGATGTTTGTAAATTCAGATTGTTTTCGTGCTCGGAGGGGTTCGAGCACACACTGGACGCTCTGGCCGAGGAGTAGTGTTGATCTGAGAGATCTGACCTCACAACGGCAGTCAAGCTAACTGGCTAAAATTAGCTAGCTTGCAAGTTAATTCCAGACATGAATGAGAGAACACATCACTCACCCTTTTACTTGCCCTAGCAGAGCTGGTTAAGCTGTTTTCATGTTATCCAGAGTGTTGGTGATTAACTGTGCTGCTGGCAACAATTTCAGCCGGTGTTTACTGACACCGGCCATATTCAGCAGGTGTTGAGCGTTCATAAATTCATCAGTTATTCTGTGCTTTGGCACACTCAGACGAGTGCTTGGAAATCGGAATAGATAGGGCGCGTTCGTAATTTCACTCTGGCTGTGTCTCGTGGTCAAGCAACAACAAAGCTCTCGAGTGACAGTGGGCTGTGCTAGGTCTGTGTGGAAAGTGGCATGGAGTGGAGAGGGATGACTCAAGTAGCGTGTCAACTATAAAAATGGACATTACACACAGCGTATCACATTTAACAAACCAAACCTACAAATACCTTTACAGAAGGTAAAGTACAAACCCAAACCGGTCCATGCAGCAGTAATGGTATATAGTTAAATACGTTATACAGCCCAGCCTTAAGTAGAACCAGACTAGCCCCAGTAACATGAACCAGGTCAGGGTATGAGGTGGAGAGACCTGGAGCAGGGCTTGGCTGAGGTGGTCAGAGCCCTATCCCTTTTAGCACTCCTCTAGTCCTAAGGGCTGAATGTGCAGAATTCATTCAGCAGTTATGACCTCTTCTCCTGTTTCGTTAGCATGCTACGCTACTTAAGATAATTATATAACGGAGGCGGGGTCTTATCCCACGGGAGCCCCACTCGTCTCAGCCGACTGCAGCTTTCAGCCGACTGCAGCTTTCAGCCGACTGCAGCTTTCAGCCGACTGCAGCTTTCAGCCGACTGCAGCTTTCAGCCGACTGCAGCTTTCAGCCGACTGCAGCTTTCAGCCGACTGCAGCTTTCAGCCGACTGCAGCTTTCAGCCGACTGCAGCTTTCAGCCGACTGCAGCTTTCAGCCGACTGCAGCTTTCAGCCGACTGCAGCTTTGTCTTCATTTGCTGTGCTTGATGGATATGCAGTCTGCGGCTTTGGAGCGGGACGTCAGCATGCCAGCTCCCAAGATCCCTTATTGACAGACACACAAACCCCTGCCTGCAGCACCAGTGTTGCATACCACTGCATTTACCATCAGTCATATGATAGACATCAAACCACCGGGCCTTTTTAACATGCAAACAATGCGACTGGCTCCACCTTCAGATTCCTTCTCTGCCTCCCGGACAGTTGCTCCACGCAGGCCAGGTGACTGGGCTTGCCTGTACCACCCCCCACTCCCTCTGTAGCTGCCCATAAGGGCTGTCTCTGGTGCCCCCCCCAACACACACACAGTTTCCCTGCTCAATTCCTTGGGGTAATTTTAGTTTTGGCTTGTCAACAGGTTTTCCCTCAGCTGAATTTAGTCCTGTGTTATCACATCCTCAGAGGTGACTTTCCTCAGAGGATTCACATGTTTGCTCCATGGCCGATTCTTTGGGATATTTTGGTTTTACCAGACCATATGCAGGCCTAGCTTTGAGAGAGTGGGAGGGAGTGTGGTGGGGACTTAATCAGTCAGTTTTCTGGTCTACTGGCTTTTCTCTCTTTATTTTCTCATGGTCCCGGTAGAAGGTGCAATATTCTCTTGAAAAAGCAGCTTGGAATGTGTCCAGTTCCTCCACCAGGCTGCTGTTTTGTGGTCCTACTTAGGATCTATTAGTCTCCCTGCCTTTTTATAGAACCAGTACAGGCTACTCCTTAAATGTCCCTGCTCTCTAGTAAGCGATAGGCCCGATTTGTAGCAGTTGCAATAAACATTTATACAGGCCAATTACTGCAGGGATAGTAATGTTGATAATGCATTGACTAATAGAGTTCCCCTGCCTTGCTGGTGCATTTGTAAAACATGCATCTGTGAGGTTGTGGACATCTCACCTTTTGTACCACAGTCCACCCGTTCCACAGGCTGCATGCGCGGCAGCCCAGCAGAATAAAGGACTAATTGAGATCCATTATGACAGCAGGGCATTGTGTATTACACTGTAATGGCATCACATGGACTGGACTAAAGTGCAACGCATTACTCAACACTGCAGCCATGGTGCCATCTCCCCCCAAGACCAGCCTGAACCCATTGAGTCACTTCTGTATTGGAAAAATCTCTGTTTCATTGGAACATTAATTTGTGCAGTGAGTCAGGGATTTGACTCATAGAGCCACACCCATCCCCCTTTCAAATGGGGCTTGTTTATTCCATGCAGCCAGACATCATAGTAACCCAAGGTGTCGTTGATGAAAGGGATGGCCATGTCAATGCAAAGGCCTGTAGATTAGCTAGAAGTGTTTTTGTCACAACCATTAACTCTTAATGCACAATGTGAAAGTAAAACCAAACTAGATGGACTGTGGTGAGCTGTAGCTGTGCAGCAGGATTGTTTTTTGGGCTGCCAGGAGTCAATTTCAGACCTGAGTCCTCTTAATTCCTTCTCACGATTGAAACGCAGCATGCAGACAAGCGGCGCTCTTGTCAGTGAATTTGGGCAGGAATTCTTGCCCAGGTCCCCTAGCTGACAGATCACCGTCTCATCGTCCCTTGTTCTCCACCGCTGGCCCCAGGCCTGAACTTCTGGTTGGAGTTAACTGCTCCCTGTCCATCCAGCCTAACACACTGTCAGACAGTTGAAATCTTTTGTCCTTTTAATTAGTCACGCTTCAGCTCGTTAATCTCGTCAACAATGACAGGTAGTGTTAACCAGCGCTGATTTAACTAATGTTGATCTATTTCTGAATAAAATCAGATTATTCCTGGACATTCTATTCGATCTTTGTCAATCTTGTTTATTTTTTAATTCTGCTTGACTGTCCTTGGCCTTCTCATGAATGGAAAAATTAAGTGACTTCATGAATGGATAGAAAAGAAAGTCCAGCCTTTTTTGCAAGAGCTGACCAATGAGGGATGACTGTGCATCATACGAGGAACCCTAAACCTATAGGATCAGCTGAAGTGTTGTTGGCTTCCACCCCAGAGCACTTATGCTCATTTGTTTATGTAGTTGAGCACAATCAACTCAGAGCTGAGTAGTCACACACCTTCACCAGTCGCTCCAAATTTCAGCCGTCTCGCGTTCCAGTCGAGTGTCAGCAAGACAATACACGCCTGTTCCTGCAACAGCCTGTATAGTGCCGGCCTATACCTTAGACATACTGACCCACATGGAAAACGTACTGTTTGCTCTGTCCCAAAGCAGTGATAACATTGACAAAATATTGAAATAAGCAATTTGTCAGAGGCCTCCAGTTAATGGAAAAGAGTGCTAGCTTTGCACAACCACAAGTGGATTATTTGCTTCAACTACATGCCTACATGGCTTGAATTTTGACACCTCACCATACAACGTATGTCAGATGTCCATAGCTCGCTTACACCACGGTGTAAACCGTAGGGAAATTTAGCCTGTTGTGTAATATTCCACAGCAGATTTCTGCTCTGTAAAGGGTTTCAGCTGCATTTTGACTTTTTCATCCATGGTTAGTTTCAAATGAAACTCTGGACTGTAGTTCCCAATTTGAGTGTGAGCATTCAACTCATTCACTTAAGGCCATGTGTGCCAAGCATGTGGTATGTCCAGTTTCAGCTAATTTCAGGGTTCTGTTTTCATGTCTTCTGTAATATATATATATATATATATACTGTAATAATATTTCTGTAATATTCTAATGTTAGTTCCCTGGGGTTGAATGCCAGAAAGGCAGCATTATTTCCAGACAGTTTCTGCCTTCTACTGCTAGATAATATCCAGTGTTTATAGGGACGGGCCTCTTATTTAAGTAGCCGTTAATCCACCGAGGCCAGACTAACAGTGGTCACCGTTAAACTCCGCCCCCACCAGGCGTGGACATCGAGGCGGCCAGGAAGGAGGAGGAGCGGATCATGCTGAGGGACGCCCGGCAGTGGCTCAACAGCGGAACCATCAACGACGTCCGACACGCCAAGTCCGGGGGGACCGCACTCCACGTGGCCGCCGCCAAGGGATACGCTGAGGTTTTAAAGTAAGTCCAGACTCCTTACCTCGCCTTTACCTCTAACAAGCTGTAGCCCATCTTTGGATTCCTTTTATATTCTAGACTTATCACCTTTTATTAACGCTGATTTAAAAGAGATTTCCACTTGTTATCGTTAGGTATTTGTTCTTAGGTGGATGCTGCTTATAGTCATGTCCCTTGTGGGATTTTACTTCATCAATGGTTATCAAAAGCCCATCTTCAGCTCTGTCCTGTCAGTACAGACAGACTGCCTAAGGGAGGGACTGCAGCACCCTGTCCATCTGCTCCTGGGAATGCAGCCAACAAAGTCTCCCACACACACTCCACTGCCATAGTTGGCTAACACTAACATCTACCATGTTGAGTACCAGATACTCAGAGGTCACTCAGAGGTCAACATTTTTCCTGTCCTGCAAGATGTTTATTGACTGAAATATGGGTCTTAAACCTTTGCACAAATGTATTTGCGCTTATGCAAATAGTTGATGGAATACTTTTTCATTTATTTTTCTTTGGGTTCTGTTTTTGCGTAACTAATACAAAATACAGCCATAATGCTGCCACAGTAACAAAAGCCTGGACACTGGCAATGACTGATAAGATTAGGTTTCAGCACCAAATCCAAGAAAACAAGATTAGCTAAATCTCAAATACTATTTTTGTTCCCCCTCCCCATCTGTTCCCCCCCAGGCTTTTAATCCAAGCAGGGTATGATGTAAATATTAAAGACTTTGACGGCTGGACCCCGCTCCATGCTGCTTCACATTGGGGCAAAGAGGAGGCCTGCAAGATACTGGTGGAGAACCTGTGTGACATGGACCTTATCAATAAAGTGGTGAGTAGTACTTCTACGGAGTCTCCATCCTCTATCCATACCCTCTAAGGTTCAGTTGAATATGGAGCATGTTCTGTACTGCACATATGTGCTTTTCTCATAACACTAGTTCTGAGAATTGTCTGTTTCCTCCTCAGGGTCAGACATCTTTTGATGTTGCAGATGAAGATGTCCTTGGCTACTTAGAGGAATTACAGAAGAAGCAGAATCTGGTAAGCCAGTGTGGCTAATGCTCACATAAGCGCTTTCATTTGAGCCTGGATGAACTGCATAACCTGTTATTATAGCTTTCAAAAGTGAAACTGCGGATCACTGGTATATGCCTTGCAGGTGTAAGCATAGCACAAGCCCTTGATCAAATCTGACAATTCTGTTTTTCACGGCTGAAAGTTTGGCGTTATGGTACTAACTGCCGTCAGTCATTAAACATTCTCCCGTTGCAGCTCAATAGTGAAAAGAAGGATGTTAAGAAGTCTCCCTTGATAGAGACGACGACCACCGGGGACAACAATCAAAATCTAAAATCCATTAAGAGGTAAATGTCCTGGTTGGGAAGGGGGGGTGACGTGACATTAGGTAGTCACTCGGTGAAATACAGTCATGTAATGGATTGTTAATCTTTTATGCATTAACCCCAGGTTAGGTCACCCACCCCCTCTTTTACGCTGCTGCTACTCTGTTATCTATGCGTAGTCACTTTAATGACTCTACCTACATGTACATATTACCTTGACTAACCGGTACCCCCGCACATTGACTCTGTACCGGTACCCCCTGTATATAGTCTCGCTATTATTTGACTGCTGCTCTCTAATAACTTGTTCCTTTGATTTATTTTTCATATTTTTTAAACTGCTTTGTTGTTTAGAGGTTTGTAAGTAAGCATTTCACTGTAAGGTCTACCTGTTCTATTCTGCGCATGTGACTAATAAACATTTGATTTGAGGTCTAGGCCACGGGGCAAACCATTGTTAAAGTGCCTGTTTGAAATACCATGTTTTCATTGAAAGTAGCTCCAAGTCATTGAGGCACCCTGATAATATGGAGGTTTATGGGTGTTACTCTGAAATGGTGCACACATGTCTTTGTAGTCTGATAATGAATCCATGCAGACTGAAAGTACCAAACATTCTGTGTGTTCCAGCAAAGAGACCCTCCTCCTGGAGCCCGAGAAGCCCGCCCTGCGCATCGAGACCCTGGAACCGGAGAAGGTGGACGAGGAAGAGGAGGGCAAGAAGGACCAGGAGTCCAGCTGCTCCAGCGAGGAGGAAGATGAGGAAGACTCTGAGTCTGAGACTGAAGCCGGTACGTTCAACCTACTGTAATGGTACAATAACCTCAATGGCAGGCAGGGTCTTTCTAAACCTTGACCTGATTTCAATCGAAGCCATTATCCCAGAGTCCAAGTCTGGAGTCTTTAGACCCTGTCTACATTAGTTGAACTGATTGTAAGAGTTGTAGATGTAGTCTTTTGAATGGTGTCTGTATACATTTGTTGTAACGACATGAACGTTGTTGGTTATGACATCCCCTATGGTCGTTAATCTTTATGAAAAAGTATAAACACAAACGACGGTCTGCATGACATCAGCTAAATATGGTCCAAAAAGCATACCTGTTCTATTTTAACACCAACAAACCCATCTGTTTTAAAAGTTATTTTAGTACTAAAACACATTTCTGAAGAGGGGTTTGGTGCTAGCACTGTAGCTTGCTACCTGGCTAATCAGACAATATCTTAAAAACAACAGTCTACTTGAGTATCATTTTATTTATTTTTTCCAACGACACTTGTCTGTAGACCATTAAAATAGGACATGTAGTTAGATGAAGTATAGACCCGTCTTTATGCATCAGTAACTCATACTGGCACCTCTATTCCTCCCCTCCAGACAAGAGCAAGACGCCTGTCCCTGTGAGCAACAGTAACGGCACTGCTGTGGTGCCAACGCCGACCAGCGTTACGGTGTCTTCCACCTCCCCAACCAGCCCCACTAACCAGGTGACTCTCACCTCGCCTGTCAAGAAGGTACGGCCTGGTGGATAGGTCCACTGCAGTCCTCCACTAGTCCTTGTCAGCCTCTTCTGCATAACTCTTTCTACAGTCACATGACTGACCAAGTGGTTCCGTGTCCCAGAAGATTGTTAGTTATAGAACCTAAAAGGAAGGTTTAACCGCTGATGCGTTAGGCTGTAACCTGTCATCCAGGATACATAGCGATGCCTAAGCTCAGTTTATGAATGCAGCTTTCACGCGAGGCCCTGAGATGAGACATCTGGACACCTCACCGGTATACAGATCGATATAATTCAATGTCTTATTTAGTTAAAGCGTTAACACAAACCCACGCTTCACGCTTGGCTCAAGTTACACAGAGCTTACATAAAGGGGGTTACGTTGGATTTGTCACATGAATAGTACAACACTTGTGTAGGTCTTGTTGTCACCACCTGCGGTACACTGAACAG